>NW_022707813.1:0-1152 GCF_011630105.1 Anneissia japonica | reverse complement strand
TTCTCCTTTACCCTTTACACGTGTATTTTTATAGTAAATGTTTTAACTTGATCACTGTTTTTCGTTCAGGTAGTGATAACTTAAACCGACAGGAGAGTACAGATTCTGCGATTGGAAGCACAAACTATTCTGACAGTGGTGATGAGGTGTGATTAAATAATTATATTTTAAGTTTAGATCTCATTTAAAACTTAAGAAACATAAAGCTATGTACTACTATTATAACTACCGTATGTATTTGGATAAATTCCCCACTTTGAATAAACGCCCCCTCAAAAAGAAGCTCTCTCCAAGGCCCCATATAAAATAAACAACTATCTCAATTTTTTCCCTCGAATAAACGCTCCCCTATTAAGTGACTGCACCCAAAACTAATGGAAGCAACATCATTTTTCTAACCTGTTGGGATCAATAAGTCTTACAGTATGATCATACAGTATCACGTTTGACAGAAATAATGTGTTGAAATTTCAAATTTTCAGTGAAATTATTAAGGATAATTTATTTGAATATCCATTTTACACCCAAAAAACAAATGCCTCCCTCAAATAAATTCCTCCCTTGAATAAACACCCCTAAAAAACCCTTCTTAACAATAAACACTTTAGAGGGTGGTTTATTTGATTAAATATTAGTCAACATGTTTTGTTTGTTTTATTGGCCTTTGACCTGTATCAGGATAGCTTTGCTGCTTTTGGGACACTATTACTAAATAAGCGAATGAAATAAAATTATTCTTGTTATTATATTTTTTTTTTACTTGAAGCCCCATTCCTGGCAAAATTTCAGTTGTTAAGAAAAATCTGATTTTTATATATGTTATAAAGATTAAAATATATAATACGAAATTGCTAGTTTAACTGAATTTATACATTCCTACACATGAAAAAAATGTACTGTAAAATAAGACTGAAAAGCCTAGCCTTACCTCGATTTAGGTTCTGTAATCAGACATAAAAACGGCCGACATTATATTTTCCGTTGCTAGTATTGACATTTGTGAAATAATGATATTTCATTGGAATTATTTCAAATTTGTTAAATAAGTGATTCTGACCGAGATTGTCTCAGGTATACTCGATCAACCGGGGTGTAGGAAATAATTTCAGTAGGAAATAATTTCAGTAGGAAATAATTTCATTAACAAAGGAA
>NW_022707812.1:0-797 GCF_011630105.1 Anneissia japonica | reverse complement strand
AGATTCGCGGACGCGTCCGCGTACTCGACGTCGTTAGGAGATCCGTAGAGGCGTCCGTGTACTCGTTTTTTGTCTGAGATTCGCGGACGCGTCCGCGTACTCGACGTCGGTAGGAGATCCGAGGAGGCTTCCGTGTACTCGACGTCCGTCTGAGGATCGCGGACGCGTCCACGTACTCGACGTCTGTTCGGTGTTCGTGTACTGAGGCGGTGCACCCGGCGCCGGTGCTTGTGTACGCAACAACGTGTCCGGCACCGAACAAAAATCTCGAAAATTTTTCCAAGTCCAGAAAAGTCGAAAATTTTTCTAAGTCCAGATTTTCGAAAAATTTTTTAAGTCCAGCAATCTCGAAAATTGTTCTAAGTCCAGCCGATTTGCTTGCCGGTGTGCCGCAACTTGCATCTGTGAAAGTTGTTGTGAAAGCGAGAGACCCTCACTTTGTGTTCCTTGAAGAACGGGCAGGTTACGACGACTTGACTTTCCATCGTGTTGGATGCTGAGGACGCGGTCCACGATCCTTTTTATGCTCGTCGAGCGAGACGCTATGACGTTCGCTCCACCGATGACGTTTTGCGTACGGTGAACCCCATGTCACCCCCATGTACACCTGCACTCGACACCGATTACGTCATCGTTACAGACGTACATCTGCCAATCGTTGGCGTCACCTAAGTTCGGAATAGATGACGTTATCGTTATCGGACGAAAATCGGTATAAAAATGTTGGATCGTTCCCTACCGTAACTTCTCGCTCAAACATGGAGACTGTCAGTAGCAACGACGAAATACTCGCAAGA
>NW_022707811.1:731-1303 GCF_011630105.1 Anneissia japonica | reverse complement strand
TCACCCACTCAATCACATATTCATTCATCTATTAATTTATTCGTGCATTCTTTCATTCATTCATTTATTCATTCAATTTTATTTATTCATTCATTTTTAATCATTCATTTTTATTCATTCATTTATATATTCATATTTTCATTCATTCATTTTTATTTATTTGGTACATAGATTACTCTATGCATTAATTATGGTTGTAAAACACGTGTGTTTTTTGATTAAAACTAAAAATTTTTAATTTTTTTGAACAGTGGTGGATTTAAGGGCGAGCCCAGCTTGCCTGGTCTCCACCAAAAGTTTTCAAAGTAACAAAAAATAGGGAAAAAAGAAAATTATACAAGGATACAAGGATACAATATTGATAATAATAATAATAATATTAGTAATAATAAAACTATTAATAATAATAACATTAATAATAATATTTTTTTTTTTTTAATTTATTCATTTGTTCTTTATACTGGGTTTCCTCTTCAGTAACAAATTACTGTTCTCCCAGAGGGCCCAGTTCACATAAAACAGTCCACGACAGGGGCCGGGTGAACCAGTACACCGGGGTAACCCCCTACTCA
>NW_022707811.1:0-721 GCF_011630105.1 Anneissia japonica | reverse complement strand
GAAGGATGTACTGGGTTCTTTAAAGTGCACATGAGCATTTGTGTACACTGGGCCTACGGTTTATAGTCATTATCCGAGAAGACTTGTTCCACCACCAGAACCATAGGAGCGAGCCGGCCGCGAACCTATAATAATAAAAATAATAACAATAATAATAATAATAATAATAAGAAGATATATTTAAATATATTTTGATAGTGCCATTTCCAATCATCTAGAGGTGCAATAATCATAAATTTTCTCGCCTCAGCCAAAACCGTGGTGGGGCTGATGTGTACAGACCCACAACCTGTGGATTTGTCCCTCCCTGGGCCCCCTCTATTAAAAATTTCTGGATCCGCTACTGAGTGGGTATGTAAGTTGTGCCTAGGCATGGCACTGCTAAGGTAGCATCTGATCTAACAAGGATTATTGATACTATATATTAATTTAAAAAAATGAAATCACCTCCTAACATAAGTATTTAATTTTAATGATGTGATGCTAAACAAGTATTTTTTTATTTGGCATAATTTAATTTAAGGTTTTTTCTCAAATATTTCAACATAGATGGTTATATATTATTATGCAGTCACCTTGGCCTTATGATGTTTTTGCGCACCTAGGCCTACCTCTCTACCAGCAATTTTCTACACAGATATGAGTTAGATTACTTTTTAGTGTTATCCTGCAAATTAAATTCTGATCACGCCAATTTCATCCTCAATGTCCAGTATTCATA
>NW_022707810.1:0-812 GCF_011630105.1 Anneissia japonica | reverse complement strand
CAATTGCTTTGGCTACGTTGTTGATTTCGTGGGTGCTTCCTTCTTTTGCTTTCGCGTATGACGAGCTGATGTTTTCATGCATGAGTTTGTCGTACTCTTCTTTAGTTACTTTGTAGAAGTTTGTAGTTTCGTCGGCGGGGATGATGAGCTTGTCCGCTTTGTTGATGGTGATAGAGTCTTGCTTGAGTTTGGTAAGGAAAGCGCATTTCGTGTGGCGGAATTCCACGTCTTCGACCATTTTTAAGACATCGTCTTCGAAGAGCTTCATTTCGTCAAGCTGAGGTGGGTATTATGAAGTCTTGAAACCATAGGTTTCATTTCTTTCTTCAGGCTCAGCGGTTTTGTTCAGAAAGTGAAAAGCTTTCCATCTCATGCGTTTCAAGACACATTCTGTTTTGTCGATGAGGTTTTTCTTGTATTCTTTTATCGGTCAACCCACCATTCAGCAAAGGAGTGAAAACCAACATCGGAAAATCATTCCTTAACCTGGTCAAAAAGCATTTCCCGAGTGGCAACATTTCACATAAGCTCTTTAACAAGAACAATGTCAAAGTCAGCTATAGCTGCTCAAGAAACATGGGCAGTATAATCAAAGCCCACAACAAACAGCTTCTGGTTGCTAAGCAACAACAGCCAAAAACTCTCTGCAATAGCAGGAAAAAAAAAAATGTCCACTCTCTGGAAATTGCCTCACCTCATCCATCATCTACAAAGCCACTGTCTACTCAGATGATGACAAAAAATGCTAATCGGGCTCACTGACACACCGTTCAAAACCCGATACACAAACCACAAATACACTTTTAATACCC
>NW_022707809.1:0-1812 GCF_011630105.1 Anneissia japonica | reverse complement strand
TCTACCCATGCCTGTTTAAGCATGTGAACTTGTTTCGGCAGTTTTGGGAACATTTTTGTATTTACTTCGTTACCGCTTAGCTTCCTCTGGCTGGTGTCGCTGCCTTTATGTTTATTACTACGACATGAACTCTTGCACACTTCTTTTAGGATCTTAAAGTAGCAGAAGAAAATAGTTGAAATAGCAACAATGAACTTTACAACCATTTCACCAACCTGACATTTCCATGTTTCTTCTGTCATTGCATATCCACAAACTAAAAAATACTTGTTGAATCCAAATTCACCTACGCCAGCAATCGTTGGTGATACTGAGATTAAGGATGCAATCCAGACGGCTACACAGTACAACACTGTACGTCGATTGCTATATAGTTTGGCATAGTACATGTTCTTTACTATACAAATGTAACGGTTTAGTGATATTGCCAGGAGATTTAAGACCGAAGCTCCCATAGAAATGGCTGATATAGCACCTACAGCAGCACAGAATTCTTTGGACAACGGCCATTTGCGGTGATACAATGCCAGCATGTAGAACGGCTCGGCAATTAAACAAACAATAATGTCGGAAATGGCCAGATTCACTAAGAAATAGTTTGCTGTAATCTGTAATTTATTTGTACAAAGAATCGCAATGATTGTTAACATATTTCCGAAAATTCCAACCAAGCTCATGATGGCAAGTATTATGATTTGGATGACGGCAATAACATATATTGATGAACGCATAATCGTGTCAGTGGCGTTTTTATCTGTGTGGTCGGCCATTCCTATGAAATAGTGAGAAAAGTCAAATGTGAAAAGAAGCACAATCAATGAAATTGTCAATTTGCTCGTTTAAAAGAATCAAAATTAATTGAACTTCCAATGAAAGGATTCAATACAATTTATTGTTTAGTGATTTACTATATTATACCAACGATTGCACCAACCACGATTTCTATGCAAAATGAGTCGCACTTAATTATCTGCTCAATATTCTATACCAAAGCAACACATTTTTAATAATCACATTTTCCAATGTTTCCTTAAGGCATTCACTTTGCAAATTTCTAGGTTACCGCAAGTTGATTTTCTTGTAGCTATGACTTTATGGTTGCCGCATCCAAAAATAGATTGTGTTTTTGTGCATAAGTGTAAGCAAAATCTTCAACCATTGTACATCAATTTAATATTACAGAAAGTTCACCAACCATTATTTTTTTTGCATCATTTTAATTGTGTGACTTGTACAGTACATTTATTATGGATATTATCTGCTTTGAAATGTATTTGAACAGTTTAGGCCAGATATGTTCTTCCGGGTGGAGGGCCAACTTCACAGTGCTTCGGGCCCGACAGATGTGGACTACTCATTCCTACAAATTACTTCTCCCCCAAGGGTCCTGCCGTGTCATGCACAAACCAAGAAGGTGCACTGTCTAGTCCGCTGTGACGGGCTGTGAGATGGACCACTACACCGGGGTAACCCTCTACTCGTACTGGGTTCTTTATAGTGCACAAGAGCCAAATGTGTACACTGGGCCTACGGTTTATAGTCCTTATCCGAGAAGAAACATAGGCAGGGGCAGATCTGGTTTCAAATTTAGGAGGGGGGTCAGAATGTTTTAAAAAAAAAACCCAAAAAGAAAGGGGGTTCGGGGTCCTCCCTCTGGAAAATTTTGATTCCTAGATAGCAGGAAATGTGCTTTCCCGACTTCTGAAGTGTCTTTAAATGACTTTTAAGTTCTTCAGAATTCAAGGTTCTATACCCTCTTGAAAAAGGTCAGGTAAATTTTTCTCATTCTTATTACAGTAAATGGACCTATTA
>NW_022707808.1:0-560 GCF_011630105.1 Anneissia japonica | reverse complement strand
AATTGCGCATAGATGACGTCACGCATGACCGAGCGCGTTGAAAAGCTTACCATGACTATTCCAGACCAAGCCAAATGTTCGCTGACAGCGATTGTGCGTAACTCGTGGCAGTTTTTGAGATATCGTGCAAACAGAAATGGAAGGAAAGGTAGAATAAAAAAAAAAAGTTGTAAGATCTCTAACAATAACAAGAGGTGATCCGCTAACGTTAGCGGATCACCAATGATCCTGAAAATAACAAGAGGTGTTCCGCACTAGATGCAGATCACAAATAAAAGCCCTGGTTTAGATCTCATAACAAATGAATTCATAAACCAGAGCCTTGCAGGCGTCAACGTTCCTATGCATGATACACGACTTTTAGAAGTATATATACGTATATATATATATATATACATATATATATATATACATATATGTATATATATACGTATATATATACACATATACATATATATATTCATATATATACATATATATATTTATACATATATATATATTTATATATATATATACATACATATATATTGATATATATATGTATATATGTCTATATATTA
>NW_022707807.1:0-1271 GCF_011630105.1 Anneissia japonica | reverse complement strand
GTCGGGCAGGTCCTGGCGCCATCACTGATTATACCTGAGGGTCTAGTAGGGTCCTCACTCTATATCCCCCTGATCCAGAAGGGCTTTGTTAATACATGACAGCATAATGTGTCTCTGACATCAACTGTATGACATTATATCAATAATCCAGCAATAATCCAGAGATAAAATATTCAAATTTTAAGTCTAAATGAGTGCCATTTCCGGGCATTAGAGGTGCCATAATCATAATTTGCTTTGTGACTCCCAGTATAGAATAGACTATAGGTCCCTCATTAGACCTCTGCGACGCCCGTAAGGGAGGAGGAGCATAGCTCCCGTCGGGAGGAAGTCAATAAATTTGTCGAGGAACGCTGTTTTGAAAAAGCATTTTTTATTATCTGAGATTGCCATTTCCGAGCATATAGAGGGGCCTATTCTTAAAATTTGCTTACCTCAGCCCCAACCATGGTGGGGCTGATGTGAGTGTGGAATACCTATTGCCCCCCCCCCCGTCAGAAAATTTCGGGATCCGCCCCTGGAATGAACCAGATGAAAGTCTACGAACATGTTTATGTCTTTACAGAATTGGGTACGCCACGCCACAGTTGAACTCCTTTACTACAGAAGCTTAAAGACTTAAGTGTAGTGTTTTTATATTGTGTGTAAAATCGATTTTGTATTCGTGTGTCCTATTTATGTATTTCAGTACATAACACAAAATGTCATAATGGGAGTAACTTATTAAATAGTGCTTTAAGCATAATTGCCACAGTATTTAATTTAATAAGGTCTTAAATATCAAGAGTTTTAAGATAACTAACGATTGGTTTACTTGGGTTAGCTTGTGGTTCATTTATTTCATGATGCAAAGTTGTTTTGTAATATTAATAAATAAAGTGGCTATGTAGGTATTACCCCCATGCTTCACAGCACACAAGATACGGCAGAGTCAGTGAATTATACAGTTTAAATAAAGACTTTTGATCAACATTAACGCTAGCTGCTAATTGAGATTGGTCTTGGAGAAATTGTTTATATAATGATTTTTTTTACAGGCATTTATTAATCCCAGAGGCGTTTATTAACCAAATTTAATTTTCAATATGATATCGTCACGCTGTTTTGTTGTGACATATAACTTTATTGGCCAAGTAGGCTTGCAAATTGCAGTGTCATCATGTATGTGCAAATTTGAACTTGTATCACTGTTCAATTGGTGGCCGAACTTGATGAAGAAAATTACATTATGAGAGGCTTACATGGATAATCTGCTTTAATTCAAATAATAT
>NW_022707806.1:0-542 GCF_011630105.1 Anneissia japonica | reverse complement strand
AAGACGAAAGTGCTCAATACACACGTAGAGTAATATAAATAAGTAATCAAAGACACTAGGTTACAAACTAAACATTTTATTTTGCACTACAGACTGTTTCATGAGGGCACAGCCCCAATCATCAGGTGCTCGGCTCTGAATGAAGCTTACTCGGAATAATGAAGTACTGTAGATAAAGTTGATAAAAACTGTTTATAAAGAATATGCTATGTTAATTAGTACTGGACTCTCTTTTATTTAATAGATGGATCTGAGATAGGCTATTGTTATTTAAGTTTGATATCTTAGTAGGAACTTTCTTCTATGTCTGCATGCACTAACTAATTCGTTTCTTTGGTTAAGTGTACTAGCTTCCGGATTGCATATAATGTGATATTTCTCCTGCAGGCATGGTTACATCGTTTATTAACATTAGAGTATGGCTTGCATTTAGATATTATTCGCCATTGTATTTTATGCTTTACATTGCTATCTTTAAGTTTCCAAACATATTGGCTGATGATTGAGGCTGTGCCCTCATGAAACAGTCTGTAGTGCAAAAT
>NW_022707805.1:0-572 GCF_011630105.1 Anneissia japonica | reverse complement strand
GCAAAACAAACCATCAACAAGGAAATACTGATCACTGAAAACCTGACGGCCAAAAAATGCAGAGACCTTCATGGTGTTATCGAAGTTAACTATCCACATTTGCTTCTTCATTGTGATGAACTTACAAAGCAGTTCCTTGAGAAAAATAATGACAAGTCTGCACATAAACCTGTCATACTCTTACCACCCAAAAAATGCATCAATGATCTGCTTGTAAACATCAGCAGAAACTTTCTATTAGAAATTGATGTTCCTTTCCCATTGTATATACTATTCAAGGCCCAGTTGTAGCAGCATTATACAGTGGGATTTGCATTGTATGCAGCACTCATTACTCGTATTCATATTATGAATTAGATGCTAAACGTTACTACTACAGCAATGCTAATCAGCAACCATATTTCCAAATAAGTGGTTGTACATTTTTCACAAATGAATATATACATCTAATGGATAATGAAATTGCTATTGGTGCCATCAGTTTTGAAAGCTGTGCACAAGTATATTACTTCACCCACAGAAAAAAAATTGCTGAAATGGAAACTAACCTAGTCACCTTTGCACGTAAACAT
>NW_022707804.1:0-3248 GCF_011630105.1 Anneissia japonica | reverse complement strand
TTATAAATCTATGGAACATTATTATTATTATTATTATTATTATTATTATTATTATTATTATTATTTTTATTGTTATTGTTATTATTATTATTATTATTACTACTAATGTATTTTATTGATGTATATTATTATTATTACTATTTTTATTATTATTGTTGTTATTGCTACTACTATTACTGTTATTACATCAGTTATTATTATTATAATCATATTGAAAAACGGAGACAACATAATTCAGCATTCTTTATTACAAACAACCAATCGATTTAATTGCTTATAAAATTCATACATAACAAAACACAAAAAAAACATGAATATAAATAATTTAATGAATTCCGATTTTATTGAATTACCACCATAGCTTAATAATTCAAAGTTACAAATAATGCAAGATCAGATTGTAAATGTATTCCCAACTCGGTTTATATCTGTTATTTCAACCAGTACAACGAGTTGGTATCTCCTCCATGGTTGAAACAAGAGAACTGCTTTTGCGCTAGACTAGTTGGGTTTGCGTACAAAGGATGCCGCCAGCTCTAGACAGGCATGGGAAACTCATTCCAACGAGTTGCCATACGTTCGATTGTACACAAACACATGTATTGCTGCATTTTGTTGTTGCCGGTCGTACGTCTCTATCTTTGGCTGTCTGCCACGATCGAGAGATAGCATTCCATACTACCGAATTTTCACACAGTTTTATTACACACACACAAACACAATCTCGGTGGCTTGGCCATTCGTTCTTATGTGACTAATTGTGTAGAGTATAGTCTGTATAACATCTGATATTTTAGATGTTGCCCGTCGGGACCTACCCTTTTAAATTTGAGTTGCCCGACGTAAATTTTTGGTTGCCGCGGGACGTCGGGCACCCGATTCTGCGAGCCCTGCTGTTTTAAACTGAATTTAGTAAGAGCATGCTGTCCTAAAATGACATTCAGGCCTATTTCTGAGACTTAAGTATTCAATCTCGTGCTTTAGAAGATTAATCTTGTATGGCACTTGCAGTACTGTTCAGATGCTTGAATAAGTGTTAAATTAACATAATGAAGACATAAGCATTTCTTTATAAACATTTATTTACGATAACGTATGACCTATGATAGGCCTACTGAACTACGGGATACATGAGATAGGTGCCATGAGAACAGGCATGGAAAGTGCCACGCCAATATTTTTTTATAAGTACCGCTCTCAAATAAGCGCCACACCGAAGCCTCCAAAATATACTGTAAGTGCCATAGTGCTTATTTTAGTCAAGCATTTACGGTATGAAATCAACTTTATTGCAACTTTCTGTTGCTGAATTTACAGTACATCACATTTGAAAAAACACAAAATCATATAAAAATTGTTAATTATAAAACACCAAACATCTAAGTATTCATTAAGATAATTAAGTTGGTGGGTATTTGGCCATCTGGGCTTCACAGGATGATGTACTGTAAACATTACATGATAATCCTGTGGTGGATCCAGAGTGGTTGATGATCACTGACGTGCGTACCTCCTCCCCCATCCCTAACATGTTTAGAGTATTTTTTTGTAAAATTTTGGTAAATATTCAGCAGCTTCCTTTGATCTTTTGGGGATGGGGATAATTAATGAGAATAATTTCCAGGAAAATCTAATATTTTTGGCTTTCAAATCTGTCAAAAGATGTGACAAGATGGAAGACATTTCCCCACATCATTTGGAATTTACTGTAATGTGTCAGTTATAAAGGTGTGTCCTTTTTCTTTTTGTACCCTCCCTTCAGATAAACCTGCCCTACAGTACTGTGGTATTTCACAGCCTTTGCAAAAGGCAGCCAAATGCGGCCTATTTGCGAATGTTGTTAATGTTAATCGTGGTCAGTGGAGTATCTACGGAGGGCACATTTCTAGGCCCCACATCAGTTCCCCTCCCCCCATTTCAAGACTTCTAGATACGCCACTGATTGTGGTTATTTTATTACTTTTAATTTGTACTGTAAAACCTATGTAACTAATTATGTTTGCCCATGACACCTACTGTACCTGTAGGTGTTGGCCTACAGTAAGCTGGGATTAGGGATTAGCTCCATTATGTCCTCATGACACTTTACTTTAGCCTCTGACTGATAAAAGAACATATTGAAATTTTAGTTACTACAGTATGGTCCAGATAAAATAATGCCATCCATACTCACAAAATGGCATTATTTTGCTAATGCATTTTCCACCACAAATACCCTTAAATTTCATAATCCTTATGACTCAGAAAATTACATGCTTGAGCAGGTTGTTATTTATGGCAAGGCATAAACTGTACAGTAAAGTATTGGCAGTGATTCTGTGATCAGATTATTCTGCTCTTCTACAGTTACAGTACTCTCTTTCTTTTCCCATTACTAATATTTTACTTGATTTTTGTAATATGATTCTTGTACTGTATGATTTTATCTGGGCAGTTCTATTGTTATGGATGTACATTTCAGAGAACTTTAACAAAACCTTCAATACAGCCTAGGCCAATGGCTTTGGGTTGCTTTTGATATGGCCATCTCAGGTACAGTATGCCAACTAGTAGTACTTTAACCATGACATCAGCCCTCTATCTTTTGTAATTTTTTTTTTATTTCCTTCACATTCAACAGCAAGTACACACGACTCTTACAGTATGCGGATGACACCACTATTTCTTTGTAACTCTCCTAACCCGCTCACTCTCCAATGTAAATTAGATTCTTATTTAAATATACAGTAGAACCCCATTAAGGGGACAACTTCGGGACAAGAAAAAGTGTCCTCTTAATAGGGGGGTCCCCTGAATAGGGGTATCCCTATTCAGGGAAAACTAACCAAAAATGACGCACGCTTATGTGCACGTTAAGACATGCGAACACAAATGAAGTGTCTATCTAAATATGTATGTTTTAAGGTACAAAGAATACAATAAGACCATTATCTAGGTGTTCAAATATTATAAGTATCCCAAAAATAAGATGGCATCCAAAATGGCCGGGTCCAAGTATTACAAACACTACAAAAAATTGAATTTTGTAAAGTCGCAACCAAGCAGGTTAAAAAGTAAAAAATAAAGTCTCTAAACATGAGTTTATGGCACAAAAACTAATTTAGAATTTCCAGAAACTTACAGTATACAGTAGGCCTACTCTTCTTCTAAATACTGTAAACTTATGCACCTCTTTCTGTTTGATGTTTATCATCACATAATTTTGTGTTCCAGATAGTAAATTTAGGCTAATGTATTAAAATTCAGAA
>NW_022707803.1:0-531 GCF_011630105.1 Anneissia japonica | reverse complement strand
CCAGTGATTCTCTTTATCTTTGCGATTATTGTCGCTCCAACTGGCATTATGGTCAATTGCAATCACTCTGAAATTTGAAATTGAACGACCAGCTAAATTGAAATGTTCGGCTACTGGTTGACCAATCTTAGATGTTCTGATAGCTGATCTATGTTGTGTCATTCTCATACGGAGAGTGTTTTTTGTTTCTCCGACATATTGTTTACCACAAATATTACAATATATGAGATAAATGACATTTTTGGTGAGGCAATTAATTGATTGTCTTATCCGAAATATGTGGTTTGTTTGGTTGCTCTTGAATGATTGTGTAGAATCAAACAAGGAGCATGTTTTGCATGATGAACCACAAAGATGACTACCCAAATTACGGTTGTCGCAAGAGTTAGTTTGCCTCTTGAATTTAGATCGTACTAATATATCACGAAGGTTAGGTGGTCTGCGATAGGCTATGAACGGTGTGTCAGGAAAAACAGACCTAAGACGTTCTGTGGTCTGTAGAATGGGCATATGTTTCTGAATTATAGCCCT
>NW_022707802.1:0-707 GCF_011630105.1 Anneissia japonica | reverse complement strand
ATAGATAGAACAAAATTACTATGTGCCCAGAGGTTTGATAGATAAAGCAAAATTGACAAGAACAAATAATACACAAGAAAAAGAAACTATAAAATAATTGTAGATATTGCTGAACGTGGAGGTCATCTCACTTTTTTTGACAAAGGAAGTATTTTTTTTCCTATTCATTATTAGATTCATATCATGCCTATTTAGACAACAGAATGCTTGAAAATATAATAACATTATTCCTTCTAAATCATCTTATAAAATATATTTATTATACTCTCATATTCTAGTAGAAATTATTTGAAAATGGTGTATAGCAACTCCAGTTCTATATTACATGTGTTATTATTTTTACTATATTATTATTACAGAATGAGGCATATAATATAGCATGTAAGAGGTACGAATATAGAATGGAACAGGTAATTATTTTACTTTATAAGACGCCTAAATAGATCCTTGTCATTTGATTGATTGAGTTCGTATTAATAATAATGTTTTCATTCATTAAAATATTGAATGTTCCATTTAACTCATTGAAATATTCTTTCCATTGAACATTTTAGCCATAAACATTCATTAATTATTTGTATAATAATTGGTCATTACCTTGTAAATGTAGACCACGTTACCATCTGTTAATCTCTAATTATTATAAGTAGCAAAAAAAAACAACTCATGATTGTCACTAATAAAACATAAGAAAACAAAATACCGTA
>NW_022707801.1:0-1866 GCF_011630105.1 Anneissia japonica | reverse complement strand
TTTAAAAAAAAAGGACAAATTTAGCCCCCCCCCCCCCATTGAATCAGCCACTGGAAATAATACGGTATGATGTCCTACTGTCGACGTCAGACACATTATGCTGTTATGTATCAGCAAAGCCCTTTTTGGTCAGGGTGCTGGATCGAGGACCCTATGGGTATGGGCCCTCCCCTTTTTGGTCAGGTGCTAGATCGAGGACCCTATACCCGGGCCCATACGGGTCGGGGCCCTGCGGACCGCCGCACGAGAGCACATAAGCGTTACACCACTGGGTCTACGAAATGAATCGAAAGGTTCTCGGTCTAAATAAGAGGTGTCTGTGACTATTTCCCTTTACCCTGGAATTGAAATCTTCTGATAATATAATTATTATGGTGATTATATATTCTAGCTTAAGGCCCAACCTCCATCACGCTTAGAATAGTGATCGTTTCAGAGTGATTAACATGCAGCCACAGGCTTAGTCAACATTCGAAAGGTTGATAAAATAGCACGGACGCTAAATATATTATTATGTTAATGAAACACGGTAATAATCTCAAAATCAAACATCTTCATTACAAAATCGATGAAAATTAAGCAAACACTGCATAATTTCATAATTATGAAACTAAAGAATGATAATAACAGCAACAGCAACAACAGAATAACCAATTGCTGATAATCCTCGCAATTGTAGACAGGCCTTCGGTAAACTGGCATGGATTCAGCAATTTCCAGGTTAACATTTTTCAGTCAACATTCATACAGTTTACAGTTGTATTCCAGAATTTATGGAGACGTTTGACAAAGATGGTGACGGTAATAATTCTGCATCGATGAGCTTGGATCTGTCATGCGCTCTATGGGACAGAAACCTACTGAAGCAAAACCAAAGTCTATAGTAGACGAAGCCCCTCTTCAGTTTGCAAAACTGAAGAGTCTTTTCAAGATAGCATTGGCTTATTTTCGAGATAATACAGTACATACACTGTACATGCATTTCAAAAAACAAAATAATTAAAAACAAGCTTGGCTTATACAGTAGTTTAGGCGATTTAATGCCAGTTACACTATATGATACAGATTGATATTAAAGTGGCCTTATTTATTTATTTATTTTATAGTACAAATTCACAAAATTTACAGCATTCATTTTGAAAAGAAGCCCCCCTCTTTAGTTTACAAAAGTAGCCTTGAAAAGAAGCCAATCCAAAGTTCGTAAAAATATTTGCGACTAAGGCTTCGCATTCATTCGCATGCATTCATTTGATGTGTATTGGCTTACAGTATGTCGAGGACTACCTAGGTCTACACAGTGGCGTCACAATGGGGCCGGGGACCTGTGGCTTTCCGAGACTGGGGTCCTCTTCGTGTCCCGCTTACCAATTCCATTTTGGCATTTTAGATATGCTCTCTTTTTAATGTTTGTCTCATTGTATTCTATATGTTTTTAACGACGAAATAGAGAGGATCAGGGAGGAACTTTCACAGATTTAGGGTGTATACCACCTCAGCCCCTCCATCGTTGGGGCTGAGGTAAGAAAATTTATTATTATGGCACCTCTAAATGGCCAGAAATGGCACTTACCTATATCTTTATTTTTAAAAAAAAGGACAAATTTAAGGCCCCCATTTAATCCGCCATTGGACGACGTCAGAGACACATTATGGTGTTATCAGCAAAGCCCGTTTTGGTCAGGGTGCTAGATAGATGACCCTATGAGTATGGGCCCTGCTCGAAAAGAAGCCCTAAGGGAAAAAAATCGAGGTTTTACGGTATATGAATTATTATATTTGTATGTTGTATTGTCCACGAAGATAAAGGTAAAGGTAAATGTGCTGTTTTCCACAGCATTGTTGTTTTTCAGTATTTTGCCTATTAAT
>NW_022707800.1:0-742 GCF_011630105.1 Anneissia japonica | reverse complement strand
TTTGCAAATGTAAACACAGGAGAAATAACAGTCAGAGAGATGATGTTGACTTCAACGACGAGTTTTTTATTTCGAATAGGAACTAGGAAATTATACAAACTATATCTTAATCCCCAACTTGACCCAATAGATGCCAGCACACATCAAGCCTGCACAAGCTTCATGCTAGGGTGCAATTCTGTATCTTATCTGCCTTTAGCCCTGCCTATAGCAAGTCCTTGCCAATACTGGCAATACAGTACTCTGATTTGACAAACTTTAGCTTCTCAAAACTTTACACAATGTTGACCCATTGACTTCTAGCTTTGTTGTGCCACAGTGCCACAAACTTTCCTTAATTAAAAATAGATAAGCCGTACTAGTCTAATATATAATAGAAAATAAAACTCAGGATATTCAGTACTTTTATGACTAGTTTATTCATGACAGTACACAAGCTTTCGTGCACACAGTGCACTTCTTCAGGTGAATGTGAAGTTAACATAAACTTGGTGGATAGACCTAAGCAAGTTAATTATTCAAGGATTTTATTTTCTCCATGATTCAAGCATACAATTAAGACAAAAGGACTAAAACATAAGCAATAAACAGTATAAAATTAGACGCGCTAATCCTCATAACAAAGAACCTGCGGAATCACACTCCGCGCTAAGACACGATTAACTTGATTGTATTCGTACTCCAAGTATTGAAATACACGCCATCGTGTTGGGATTCAATATTTCGACATTAATTATGTCAT
>NW_022707799.1:0-784 GCF_011630105.1 Anneissia japonica | reverse complement strand
TATATAAATTAGGCATCAATGTGATTGGGGCATGTATGTTCCGGTCCTATCATGTGTAGTGAGACTGATCATAAGTGACAGAAAACAAGGGAACATTTATTTGAACACAAATATTTCGGTCGTCCCTGCAGCCTTCTTCAGTGTGAACTGAACATACAACAAACTTTGCATAGAGTATATTGGCACATCAAGGAAGTAATTAAGCATAAATATTAGCATGACAAAATAAGGTGTTGAATTTAATAACTAATTGTTGATGTGTGGTCAGAAAGCAGATATAAATTGTTTGCCTACTAACAAATATATATTCATTACATATATGTGACACACACAGTAATTTCTATATACGGTAGCATAATAATAATTGTATATATAAATTTGTAACACAAACAGTTACCTACTAGAGGGGTCAGTCCATCATGGCTGACTACTATTAATGCTATTAATATATTTTAATACCTGCATTTTTCATTTTCAACCTTCTTTAATTTCCTCATCATCAACAATTTGGTGTAGTGTACTAATTTATATATACGGTACCGGCACCGTAATAATAAATAATAAATATAACACAAACAGTAACATACGAGAGGGGTCAGTCCATCATAACTGACTACTGTGATGCCATTAATATATTTTAATACCTGCATTTATCATTTTCTTCATCATTTATTTTCGCATCATCAACGATTTGGTGTTCTGTACTAATTTATATATACGGTACTTTTATAATAATTGTATATCTTCAATAATAATTGTATATATATACCTGTAAATATAAATA
>NW_022707798.1:632325-635805 GCF_011630105.1 Anneissia japonica | reverse complement strand
ATACAGTTATATTTATATTATAATATAACTGTATATAACACTATATTTTTTACGTAAATTAATTTACAGTGTCTTTTTAGATCCATCTTAGAATCCTATATCCTATTCTTAATGTATTAAATGTATATTTATATTTAAGCGTTGTTGTATTTTTAAGTAAAATTAATTGTCAGTTGTCTTTTTGGATCCATCTTGGAATCGAATATCCTATTCTTATAACCTGCATCTTTTATCTTTTATACCAGTTGGCATAACAACCCTGTACTGTGATTTTCCTCATGATAATGTTGTATCAGGTACTGTAGGTTCCATGTCGACCTGCACCTGCCTGGCTGTATAGGCTAGGTGTAACTTTCATTAAGATTGTAAATACAAAAAAAAAGAGAAAAATTTTATTTTTGACTGCGAAGGAGCAAAAAATAAGATGTCTATTGATATTTTACACTCAATGTAAAATATCTATAATATATTTAGACTTGTTGAGTTGTAGTTTATCAGGTGGTATTATCAAAGACATTTGAAATTTGGCATTAAAATATGTTATATACTATGTTATATGTTATGTTATAATGAAATGAAATAACACTATAACAAATCATCCTGCCTTGAACAGAAACAAATGGAAAGAAATTGTGGAATATCGAAAGACGGAACACGTTAAGAAGAATAAAATGAAATATTGCGTTTTGACTGTAATAGTCAATAAGGAATTTATTTTCAATCAATTCATTGATAATTAATGATATTGGAATAAGTAACTTGTGTATGTTTCATTAAACAGTTTGCTGTAGATGAATTAATTATAAACTTATTTTACACAGCAGTGGTTAGAATTATGATTTTTTTGTTATGTTGGTTTAATTGAAATCCAAATAAGTATTGTGAAAAGATGTGTTTCTATCACAACACCCAACTAGTGGTATTGTATTTATTTTAATATAAGATTCTTTTTAGGATTATATGCAGTACCCTTTTGTATACATTTAGTTAACTCATTTTGTTTAATGTTTGCCTTTGAATCTGTTGCAGGTTTGTATTTTTAATTTGGCATTACATTTCAGTTTATTAATTTTGTTTGAAAAAAATGATGTACTGTTTAAACTGATATATACTACATTTAGAAATTAAATAAAACTTAGTTCATTCCTAATCAACTTTATCTAAATTTCAGTTGCAGTCGAAATCAATTTGAAATCATAAGAATTAGAATAGTAGCAAATAATTTTGACATACAGTATTTTGATGTATTTAGATGTAAATTGTATCTGCATTTTAACAATTGCATCTTTCAAGTAATACAATGATCTTGTGCCAACAATAGTGGTTTGTCACATTGTCTATTTTGTTGTAAACATTGCACTTAATCTAATCATTGCATTAAAACCTGTACGGTATACCATTGGTGTGCCATAGAGTTAATTAAATATTTAGGCCTATAGAATAACATTCAGTTTTTATATAGCGCGAATTACAATTAAGTCTCAAAGTGCTTTAGCTCTTCTTAAATAAATGTGACTTTTGAGACGCGATTTGAGTTTGAATTCATTTATGTTAGAAAAGGACAATTTTTATGTAATAAAACAAAGAAATTTTAAAAACGCTTGTGTGACAAATACATGTATAGTAGGCCTATTGTTCGTTTTTATGCTAAAAACAAATATTTAAAAACGTATGTTGCGTCGCACTTTGTTATAATCCTCGGACTTTGTAATAACTTTCGCACTTTGTAATGAAGTCAGTCACATTTTGTAATAACTGAGTTGTCGCACTTTGTAATAAATTTCTGTCACACTTTGTAATATAATGAGCTGTCGCACTTTGTGATAAACTCTATCGCACTTCGTAATAAAACGCGATCCATGTTATATTTTATAGATTTTTTATAACTTCTCCTCAGGGGATCGAATTTGATGTTTGCCTGTTTCGCATTATATCAATTTTACGTCGATGGGATGGATCCAGTCTTACTACTGCCCTGACTATGTAGGATTGGAGGATATCGGGTCCAAATCAAGAAGACGTCCAATTTGATATTTCTCGTATTTCGAATTGTATAATTTTACAGTATGTCCTACGATGGGGATATGCTACTAATAATTTACTGGGCCCCAGACTGCAAGACCATCAACATGGTATGTCGGAAGGATCGAGTTCAAATACTGAAAGAGTCTAATTTACTTTCCCATTTTGTAGATGGATAGAGGGATATTTCGAATCCAAATGGACCCCATCGGTTAGAGCTTCCGAACAGTATGACGGGCGTCCAGTTTCAAATCCCAAAGAGGTTCAATTTGATTTTCCTCACTCCATTTGTTTCCTACAAAGTTATCATACAAATTTGTAAATTAGCAAACCGCTGATTGGACCTTGGAATCCCATAGCCAAAAACGATCCAACAAATGTTAACTACCGGTAGTTACCGGTACCAATCCCTCGTCCCTCCTGCACAAGGGCACATATAATATCGTATACAAAATGAATACAAATTTCGACAATTAGCTTCTACATTGATCTTGAACACCCTGCTCTAGGCGTATATCCTGAAAACTCAAAAAGTTGTGCCTCTAATTCAATTCAATTCAATTTATTGTTATTTGCAACGCTCACATCACATTACATAGAAATTACTGTGGCTCTTTTTCACATACAGTACAGTACAATGCAACAGACGAAATAGCACTAAAGAGAGAAATATCAGAGTAACAGTGCTATTGAATTGTATTGAGGGCCCGGATGGCAGATGGAAAGAAACTCTTTTGGTACCTAGGTAAGATTTAAGTAGTTTAACGTTATGATAGGAAAGTTGATATGCCTACATGTACAGATTCATACAAAACAGAGTTTAAAAAATCGTTATATTCCTCCCCACTTGAATTCAAGGCCCATCGACGACGTACGATTAGAACCATATTTCCACCATCGATGTACCGATGATATAATAGAAATTAAGAGGAACATCAAATTGGTCAACTTTGAGATTTGAATCCGGGACCTCCGACATAGGCCTACCATTCTGATGCTCTGACCAATTGATCTTTGGGGTAGAATTGGAGCCATGCATACTCCATCAACGTAATGATGATATAATACGAAATAAGAAGAGAATCACATTGAACCTGAGACCTCCGGAATACAGTACTGTTCGGAAACTCTAACGGATGGGGTCCACTGGGATTTGAAACATATCCCCACTATCGATATAACAATGCTTTTTATTTATTTATTTATTTATTTTATTATTTTAACCATATTTAACGAGGGTTACCCGTTCAGCTCCCCATTGCCGAAGAGCTGCTATCATCTAAAAGGACATTTTTTTACCACACTAAGCAATAAAAACTCCCAAAAATAAGTCAAACTAAGTTGGATCCAGTAGCATTCGAAACATATCCCAACGATGGCATGATATGAAGTATGTTAAACATATCAAGTTGTACCCTTTTGCAATTTGAACCCGAGACCTCCGACATAGTGTTTGGA
>NW_022707798.1:627033-632214 GCF_011630105.1 Anneissia japonica | reverse complement strand
GCGCTGAATACAGCTGCAACATTATGGAATTCCCCCATGGGGCCTGAGTGTGTGTTCCATATGTGCTTGATCCAGTGATCCGGGGTAATAATGTTCAGTGCATAGAGAAGTTTGATATGCGCTATATAAGTATACAATAATAATAATAATAATAATTCTGATGCTCTGACCAATTGATCTATGGGGTAGAATTGGAGCCATGCATACGGTACTCCATCAACGTAACGATGATATAATACGAAATAAAAAGAGAATCACATTGAACCCGAGACTTCCGGAATACAGTACTGTTCGGAAACTCTAACGGATGGGGTCCACTTGGATTTGAAACATATCCCGACTATCGATGTAACAATGCTTTTTATTTATTTATTTATTTATTTATTTATTTTATTATTTTAACCATATTTAACGAGGGTTACCCGTTCAGCTCCCCATTGCTGAAGAGCTGCTATTATCTAAAAGGACATTTTTTTATCACATACTAATCAATAAATAAAACTCCCCAAAATAAGTCAAGCAAACCAAGTTGGATCCAGTAGCATTCGAAACATATCCCAACGATGGCATAATATTAAATATGTTAAACATATCAAGTTGTACCCTTTTGCAATTTGAACCCGAGACCTCCGACATAGTGTTTGGAAGGGGCTCAGTGGAGTTCGAAACTGATCTCCATCAACATACCGGAAATGATTATGTAATACGAAATAAGTTAATAAACAAACCTAATTGGACCTCCTCAGAATTTGAACCGGACCTTCGTCATACTGTTTGGAAGTGGAATAAAACATATCCCCATCCACGGAACGATGGTATACCGTAAAACCTCGAATCGAAGCCCAGCGGGCATAATCTCGAGATGAAACCCATCTCGATTTGAAGCCTCTCTTTAGTTTACATTAGCATTTAGCCAATGGGCTTCTTTTAAAGATAGCATAGGCTTCTTTTCGAGATAAAATAAATTAAATACAAGCTTTGTTTATACAGTAATTTTGTGATTTAATGCCAGTTAACACTCCATGATACAGATTGAGGAACCAAGGGCTTTAATTCGAGGTTTATGGTGTACGAAATAAGTTAAACAAACCAAATGGAACCTCAGGCACAGGATTTCAACCAAAGGCCTCCGACATGCCCTTTAGATGCCCTGACCGACTGAGTTATGGGCGTCGAGTAGAACTGGAACCATACCCCATCCATCAACGTAACGATTTTAATACGAAATAAGAGGAAATTCAAAGTGGACCTCTTTAGAATTTGAACCCGGAACCTCCGTCATACTCGTTCCCCATCGACGTAACGATGATATAATACGAAATAAGTCAAACAAATCAAATTGGACCCCCTAAGATTTGTAGCCTAGACCTCTGATATTACATACTATGTGGATGCTCTGACCGACTAAGTTATGGGGGCCCAGTAGGGCCATATCCATATCGTCGGACATAAAATGATATAATTCGAAATACGAGAAATAAATTAGACCCCTTCTGGACTTGGACTCAAAACCCTCCAATTCCTCTAGATCCAAATTGGGATCTAGTTTTTGTTTTGCTTGATTGTTAAATAAACACACTGATGTGTTAAGAAGTCAATCAATTCCATGCGTCTTTTATTTGAATTAATGATATGATATTTTATGAAATTACTTTATTGTCACTCACACAACTTTTACATACAGTAAAATCTCGAATTGATGCCCCCCCCCCCAACCCCTTATTTAGTTTGCAAAATTAGCCTCGAAAAGAAGCCCAACCATGGGCCTCTTTTTAAGATAGCATCTTCTTTTCAAAATAGAACTGTATTTAAACTGTACACGAATTTTAAATAAATAAAATAAATTTAAAACACGCTTGGCTTATACAGTAGCTTAGGTGATTCAATGGCGATTAATACACTCCATGATACAGTTTGATGTTACAGTGGCCCTATTTATTGCTTTATAGTACTAATTCCAAAAATTTACATTAATTTTGAAAAGAAGCCCCCTCTTTACTTTACAAAAGTAACCTCGAAAAGAAGCCCATACAAAGCTGGAAAAAAGAAGCTCAGGGCTTCAATTCAAGGTTTTACTGTATATGAAATTATATTTCATAATTGTGTGATCTATGTCCCTTGTGTCTATTTCTTAGAGATAAAAAGAAATAATTAAAAAAAGAAGTTTTCTAAATTAGTAACATTAGGGGTAAATAAAGACCTATAAGTTAAAAGGGCTTCAAAGTTTCTGAAGGGATGCTTATTAAAGCAGGAGGGCGTGTAGATAAAGATCTAAATATTGAAAGGGATTTAAAGGTCAGCTTCTGGGCTTTGATATTTCTTTTATTCTGTCTGCAATGGGCTCTGAAAATCATTAGCACAGGCTTTGGATACATATTTTTCTCAGGTTGATGTATTGTAATATGAGATCACAATTTCCTATCTACACATCATAGTACAAAACGGGCTGTTTGTTGGTTTTAACTAAACCAGGACTCATGAGCAGTGGCAAGGCCAGGCGGGTTTTGTTTTTTTTTTTCTGTTTTTTTTTTTTTGTTTTTTTGTTGTTTTTTTTGGGGGGGGGGGTTCCTGAGCATCCCCTTTTTACTTCAAACGACGTGGAACAAAAATACAGAATACAGAATTTTTATTGGTCTTGTAAAAGCAAAAAGTACAATAAACAAGAAATTACATTTACGTTTGGCAAACCTTATACAAAATAATAGATTGATGATAAATAATCTAGAATAATGTAATAGAAAATTTTAGTAACTTTAAATGTTACTTTGAATGACCTAGAATGCATATGAAAAACATAAAACGAGAGCCAGTGGTGGGAGTGAAGGAGATTGATATTTTTTAAAATGTGTATAGAAACCACTCATTATTTTTCTTTCATATAATTATATATTTCGTAGTGTTTACAGCATATTTCCACATAATTATTATTTATAATATCCTGTGTAAAGATATAATGACATTAGTGCTTTACGTTTGATTTTTGTATAATACATACTCCAAGTATTGAAATACACGCCATCGTGTTGGGATTCAATATTTCGACATTAATTATGTCATCATCAGGAATGAAAAATTATCCATATTTGCAAGCTTATATGCACTAGTACCAAAAGTGTTTAACCAATCAAAACATTACCTCTAGTAGGTGACATAGCAGTGATTTAAACAAAAGAAAAACAAAAAGCACCAAATGATAAAAGATCCGTAAGTGCGGCAAAAGCACCGAACGTAATGATAAAAGCACCGAACGTAATGTTTCAAAGCACCGAATGTAATGTTAATAAAAGCACCGAACGTAATGTAAAAAGCACCGAACGTAATGTAAAAAGCACCGAACGTCATGTAAAAAGCACCGAACGTCCTGAAAAAGCACCGAACGTAATGTTCAAAGCACCGAACGTAATGTTCAAAGCACCGAACGTAATGTAAAAAGCACCGAACGTAATGTAAAAAGCACCGAACGTAATGTAAATGCACCGAACGTAATGTTAAAAGGGCCGAACGGAAAAGAGCCACCAAAGGCAGTAACGGCGTTCCATAATATTTTACATCGATAGGCTTTGTTGTTACTTATGCTGGGTATTATTAAGCAATATATTTTAGTAAGTATGTATTTGTTCATTTCATTTCATTTATTTATAACTGAATTATAATGTTACCTTTTAGATCTGAAGGCTAGGAAAGCACAATAATAGACCTTATTATTAAACTAACCTACTAGGCCTAGGCCCTACAGACAGTTACTCAATAGGTAGGCCTAGGCCTAGGCCTAGTTAGACTTAGAGCATGGAGTTATAATTATTTTGATTATAACTCCATGGTTAGAGTAGCATGGATTGTACACTTGAAGTATGTTACATCGTTGCAAGAACGAGCAGGGCCCTAGGCAGGTTTTGGGTGGAGTGGGGGGAAGGAGGCTTTAAAAATGTCCTATTGGGTGTAAACAGTGACTGCTCGGGGGAGCAGGGGTATACGACCCACAATTTTTCAAACGGGTGGAGGTGGGGCATGCAACAACAAATTCAGAATAGACAAGTGAGAGTGCTAATTTCAATATACATTGAAATTTTTTAATTTAGTGGTGTGGGGATGGCAAGTGTCTCCCATTCCCCCACCCCCTTACTTAATCTGCCTCTTGCTGGACAGGTCACAAGTTCCCCCACACATCCTTAAAACGGACCTTTGTCCACAGCTGCCACTGTATTTAAATTTAGAATGCCGAACTAAATCACAATTTCAATGATAAATTAATGATCATATTTATTATTTTAATCCATTTAGTGGAAGTATAATTTGCCATCAGGGGAGAGTGTTTCTGCTATCCCAGCCTACCCTCATGATACTTATAGGCAAAACATAATTATACTACCGCTACATATCAACCTAAACAGTTTATGGGCATTGGCAATTTGCATATGATTTCATAACATATTGATATGGAAATAGGAAATGCAAAGATCAATACCAATGGTGCGGGTCAGTAATTAACAAATAGTTAGATAACAATTGAACACAAGGGAAGCAGTGAAGCTGGAACTGAAATGTATTCATAAATTTTTTCAAAGATTGCTTATCTCGAAGGGATAGAAAAAACCAACATATGAACAATAAGAATTGAACAAACTTTAAAAGAATAACAATTGCGTGAGGCTTAAAAGAATCAGCCTAATCCAATGTATTTGTGCTAATGGAAATTACATTGTTTGTAAGTCATCATCATCACATCACCATTATAATATAGTCTAAATAAAGAATGTAGGAATAAAGCCACCCCTGTCCAAAGCCACCCAACAATGGATTATACCATTGTAGTCCCAGGTAACAAGCCCATAAGGGACCCATATGGTGCCCATATGCAGATCTATATGGGTACCATATGTGCAATCCTTGAGGAAACCTCCGGATTCTGCACCCAAGTTCCATGTGGGACCCATATGATTTAGCCCACATAGCCCAGATATAACCCATTTGGGGCCCACATGGAACCCACATTAATTTGTATGTGGGTGGCATATAGGCTTCCCATATGGGACCTATATTTTCTGACCCATATTGGTACCATATGTGCTATCCTTGAGGAAACCTCCGGATTCTGCACCCAAGATCCATGTGGGGCCCATCTGATTTAGCCCATAGCCCAGATATAACCCATTTGGGGCCCATATGGAACCCACATGCATT
>NW_022707798.1:626315-626939 GCF_011630105.1 Anneissia japonica | reverse complement strand
AAGATCCATGTGGGGCCCATCTGATTTAGCCCATAGCCCAGATATAAACCATTTGGGGCCCATATGGAACCCACATGCATTTTTACATGGGTGGTATATGGGTTTCCAATATGGGACCTATATTTTCCCGACCCATATGGGTAACATATGGGCTATCCTTGTGGAAACCTCCAGATTCTGCACCCAAGCCCCATGTGGGGCCCATGTGGTTTAACCCATAGCCCAGGTGTAACCCATTTGGGGCCCATATGGAACCTATATTTCCCAACCAATGGGTATGATATGGACTAGCCCTTAAGGCATCCTCCGGATTCTGCATCCAAGCCCCATGTGGGGCCCACATCTTTCAGAGAACCCATATGGGGCCAACATGGTACCCTTATGCATTTGTACATGGGTGGCATACGGGATTCTCACATGGTACCCATATGCAATTGCACATGGGTGATATATGGGGCCCATTATTTTCTGGCCCATATGGATGTAATAAGGGTCTGCCCATATGGGGCCCCTCGTATTCTCCACCAAAGCCCCATGTGGGACAAACATGGTACCCATTGTAACTGCACATGGGTGGTATATAGGTGTCCCATATGAGGCCCATATATATGGATGGCATATTGG
>NW_022707798.1:625590-626292 GCF_011630105.1 Anneissia japonica | reverse complement strand
TTAGCTGACATGGCCCAGAGAGAACAAATATGAAGGCCACACATTTCTGACTTGGCTTCTAACTCTGGTTTGAACATTGGCTGAGTCGATGACCATGAGCTATGTGTACATTTCAACAAATTACTCCTTGTCTGAAAATAAAACTTTCCAATTGTACGTATAGTACAAAATATTTTCACTGCAATGATTAAACAAAACGGTTATTTCATTTTAAAACATCAATCATTTTATTTATTTTGTAGAGAAAGCAATATTGTCAATTGCAAATACAAATAGTGGTAAATGAAATCAAAATTTCTTAATGTCCCTTAATAACAATACAATTCAATTTCTCCAGCTCCTTGGAAAGTAAGAATATTCCATCATTTTGATCGCATTGTGAATATCACATATTTAACGTTTTTACAGATTATGAATATCCTCAAATTGATAGGGTCCATGCAAGAGTGTATCAATGAGAATCGTCAATAGTTTCACCATGAATCATAGTAACAGAAGTACGAATACCTTTTCCCTCATACTTTTCACAAAGGTTATTAAGAAAGTATTCAATCGCCTCCTTTTTTTCACATCTACAGTAGTTGCATCCTCGCACTTCAGAATTCTGCAAACTGGCCCTGGGGAAAAAAAAAAGAAGACAGGTCTAAAAATAATAGCATTTAAGATTTACTCACTTAGATTTATCAAATAAAAAAAAAGACA
>NW_022707798.1:619795-625146 GCF_011630105.1 Anneissia japonica | reverse complement strand
TTTTTATACTCGTTTGAATGTACTCGCTTATCTTGATTGATTGTCTCCCACCTTTGAGTATGTTATAGCTACAGTAAATCAATTCTCTTTCGGATGTGTCCATTTATTTTTTATTTTGGTGACGTCATCATGGTCAAAAAGAAGGCTTTTTTGGAGCCTTCTCATCTTTCTTTCTTGAAAGATGTAAACACATTGAAAATAGAGGGCGGCAGACTGTATTTCGACACTATCAGACCGATAGTTCGTTTACTGTAAAGGCAAAATTCGTGTGGCATTACCAGCCAACAGGGGTTTTAAATTAAACTTGGCAAGCTTTCAATTCATGTGCCATTACCGTCGTCAGGCACGTCGTATAAGCTATTCGTACTTGTGCGTTAAAATTTTAAAATTGTTAATATCACTTTTCAGATAATTTAAAGCACGTTTCAGGTCATTTTGAATATTCCAAAACTTTCCAAAATTGACGAGCCGTACGCTCATTTCCACGCCCACAGCACGTACTGAAGCTGGAAATTACGTTTAGGTTACATGTGTTGGGTTTCTGACATTGTATTAATACTACCGTGCGCACGGACGTTAAGACGTATGTGTACACATTCGTAAGTCCTTAAAATGCTCAATACTCTTTTTCTTTAAAATTCCTTTTAAAATGCTCAAAATTACTCTTATAAATAGAGCATGTTTTAGAATATTATACTTTTCAATCAGAACCGCGCGTGCTTCGTGAGGGTCAAAGTACGGCGGATCACCTAACTCGTCCTCAGTGACGAGTTCAAATCTAGTTGAACCTAGTTCTGACGACCACAGGCTGATAGATAGCTTCTCTGATAAGTGACTAAAGTTTATATTAATTTTGACCTAGTTTCTGAATTATACTCATATTTTTTTTAATTTCCCAGGAAACATACAGTTTTAGTAGAAAGTAATTAAGCATAAGAATGAAACAATAATTAATACCATTTTTAATATATCTATACTGTCAAGCATGAGAGATTCCACCCCTAGGACAAACATTTAAAAAGTCAGACAATCCACGAATTGCTTTGTTTGTTGCCCTTGGACAATCACTTTTTTTTTAATGAATCATGCGTATGGTTTAGCCTAGAATATACTGTAGCCTACTGTTTCTTATTGATATTTTGTAAATATTAACAAATTACTGTACATCAATAAAATGAACAAAAAAAAGATATTTTTGGGTGGAATTTATCCTTGCGTGTTTTGGTTATTGTTTACCTCAATAAGCGCATGGGAATTTGAGCGTACGTTATTCACTTTTTTTTAATACTTGATGAGACACGATACACATGGGCATTCCACCACAGACTTTTTATGAGTTATTGTAAATGTCGTGTGGTAAAGTACTATATAAATATTGAAAATTACGACTGAATTTTATCCAGATGTAATGTGGAAAATATACCTTACAGTATAGCAAATTAAACAATACAGGCTCTACTACTGTATTCTTCACTTTTTTTACTTGATGAGACACGATTTACGTGGGCATTCCACCACAGATATTTTATGGGTTATTGTAAATGTTGTGTGGTAAGTACTATATAAATATTGAAAATTACGACTGAATTTTATCCAGATGTAATGTGCGAAATAGCAAATTAATCAATACAGGCTGCCCTCTACTATATTAGTAACAATTGCATTGGTGTTGACAGTCTGTATGTATTAGAAACACTTTTATATGCAACACTTTTGTTAGTTTTAACATACAAGTGCATTAATTGAATATTAAACATTCAACACGAGCAATGTAGTGTTCTCTTGGCAAATAAAAGATAATACTGAGCCTGTGTAAATGACGTTTTATATGACGAATACATTCATGCTAGAGATCAATGGGCCCTAAGATCATTATGCAATCAAGGAGCAGCGTGACCGACAGATCAAAAAGTTGACTTTTGATAGAGACGCCTTCGTGGTCTCAAAGTTCGTCTTTGTCTCTAAGCACAACCCAGTTTCTTTTTGAGTGGTTGTCCTGGGACAAGTCCACTTTACCGGAAACCCCTCATGCCTGACAGTACTTAAATAAATACTCATTGAAGAAAATTTTACATACCTTTGATATAACAATTAACTCCAGCAAAATGTACAATGATGTAAACACGATGCTAATTAAAATCAAATCGTAACGCAGAAAGGAGAATTCTTTCCATTCCTCATCAATGGCGTTCATCAACGTCAGTACGTCACATGTCAGATTGAACGACCAATAAAAAAGGAGTAGAAACGACATGGAGGGCTTGTTCCAATATTCAACATGGTGGTAATACGAAATATACAAAATCACCGCGATAAGACTTGCACAAGCAGGAATATACAGGTACGGTTCTGTGTTGAAATTCCTGCATACCGAAACATCCGTGATAATGCCCTCGCCAACTTTAGCTAACTGCAGTAGTACCATCAGTATATTGAGGAGCCATCTTGGTATATGTCCCGGAAGTGGGATAATGTAACGATGGCTGAGCCTTTTAAGTTGTGTAAAACACGCAAGAATAAATAGAATGAGGGATACGAGAAGAATAAAGAGAACGCTTATACCGGTGGAAATCAGACCAATGAAACACGCATTATCTATTGTGTGATTTTTGTTCCACTTGAAGTGTTGTAAAGAGATGTTGTCATCTTTCCCACAAAACCAGCTGAATTCCTCAATGGCGTACATTATGAAACATTGGTTCAATGTCCAAAACTACGGACAGAAAAAAGGCCTGGAATAAAAAAAGAAAAAAAAAAACATATAAATTTTTAATAATAACATTATTTTAAAATAAATGCTACATTTTTAGACTTTTTATAATTCTAAATTTAGATTAAATTCTGAAAGTAGAGTTTCAAATTCAATAAGATTCATTTTGTTTTTCTCCTTGAGCAAGGCACTTTATCTTCATTTGTATCTCTCTCTACCAATGAATGTTTCTTTCACCACAACAAAAATTTAATTCAATCTAATTCATTGTCAAGTCGAATCCAAAATGCCATTGAGAAATTGTTTTGACTTGGATAAAATTTGACAGTCCACATTGTTAAAAATGGCAAACACAACAATCTACTGTAGTTTAATAAGCAAATTCGCAAGTTTAACTGTAGTTTCAAACCCTTCCTGCAATGTAACAAGCTACAGAACTTATAACAATTTATACTTTAATGATTTATATTATATATATTTTTTTTCTGTGCAATTTTTATTAATGCAATTATTTGTTTCAGATCTGTATTCCATTTTTGGACAATTTACTAAAAGACTGAACTAAAATTATATAATGGTATTTTATTCAAAATTCAAAATTTATAAAAAGCATAAAAAATGGCAGCCAAAAAGGCTGAATTACGAACTATATTGTTACATCAAAACAGGAAATTTTAAACATAAAGATTTACATAAAATTGTTTAGATAAAAAACAAGAGAAAACTACAGAATTATAAATAAATAATTACCATAGCAATCTTTGTTTTTTTTATAATTATTATATAATTATAAATGATTGCTTCAGTAATTATTATAATTATACTTATTATAATTATTATTATTAAATAATTTAATTTATTGCATCAAAACCATTAAATTTAAGAATTACGAATTACGCTCAACATCAAAAACATCAAAAAGCATGAAACAAATCAGATAAAATTTTATCTAACCAGCCGATAAGGGACCCATATGGTGCCCATATGCAGATCTATATGGGTACCATATGTGCAATCCTTGAGGAAACCTCCGGATTCTGCACCCAAGTTCCATGTGGGACCCATATGATTTAGCCCACATTGCCCAGATATAACCCATTTGGGGCCCACATGGAACCCACATTAATTTGTATGTGGGTGGCATATAGGTTTCCCATATGGGACCTATATTTTCTGACCCATATGGGTACCATATGTGCTATCCTTGAGGTCATGTGGGACCCATGTGGTTTAACCCATAGCCCAGGTATAACCCATTTGGGGCCCATATGGAACCTACATGCATTTTTACATGGGTGGTATATGGGTTTCCCATATGGGACCTATATTTTCCCGACCCATATGGGTAACATATGGGCTATCCTTGAGGAAACCTCCAGATTCTGCACCCAAGATCCATGTGGGGCCCATCTGATTTAGCCCATAGCCCAGATATGACCCATTTGGGGCCCATATGGAACCCACATACATTTTTACATGGGTGGTATATGGGTTTCCCATATGGGACCTATATTTTCCCCACCCATATGGGTAACATATGGGCTATATCCTTGAGGAAACCTCCAGATTCTGCACCCAAGCCCCATGTGGGGCCCATGTGGTTTAACCCATAGCCCAGGTATAACCCATTTGGGGCCCATATGGAACTTATATTTCGCAACCCATGGGTATGATTTGGACTAGCCCTTAAGGCACCCTCCGGATTCTGCACCAAGCCCCATGTGGGGCCCACATCTTTCAGAGAACCCATATGGGGCCAACATGGTACCCTTATGCATTTGTACATGGGTGGCATACGAGATTCTCACATGGTACCCATATGCAATTGCACACGGGTGGTATATGGGGCCCATTATTTTCTGACCCATATGGATGTAATATGGGTCTCCCCATATGGGGCCCCTCGTATTCTCCACCAAAGCCCCATGTGGGACAAACATGGTACCCATTGCAACTGCACATGGGTGGTATATAGGTGTCCCATATGTGAGGCCCATATTTTCTGGCTCATATGGATGGCATATTGGTTTACCCATATGGGAGCCTGTATGGATTAGCTGACATGGCCCAGAGAGAACAAATATGGAGGCTACACATTTCTGACTTGGCTTCTAACTCTGGTTTGAACATTGGCTGAGTCGATGACCATGAACTAGGTGTACATTTCAACAAATTACTCCTTGTCTGAAAATAAAACTTTTCAATTGTAGGTATAGTACAAAATATTTTCACTGCAATGATTAAACAAAAGGGTTTTTTCATTTTAACACATCAATCATTTTATTTATTTTGTAGAGAAAGCAATATTGTCAATTGCAAGTACTGTACAAATAGTGGTAAATGAAATCAAAATTTCTTAATGTCCCTTAATAACTATACAATTCAATTTCTCCAGCTCCTTGGAAAGTAAGAATATTCCATCATTTTGATCGCATTGGGAATATCACATATTTAACGTTTTTACAAATTATGAATATCCTCGAATTGATTGGGTCCATGCAAGAGTGTATCAAGAAGAATCGTCAATAGTTTCACCATGAATCATAGTAACAGAAGTACGAATGCCTTTTTCCCTCATACTTTTCACAAAGGTTATTAAGAAAGTATTCAATCGCCTCCTTTTTTTCACATCTAGTTGCAT
>NW_022707798.1:618920-619733 GCF_011630105.1 Anneissia japonica | reverse complement strand
CATTTAAGATTTACTCACTTAGATTTAAAAAAAAAAAAAAAAAACATGCAACACAGATAAATAAAATTTTGAAAAAATCAGTGTTTTCATTGACTTTGGTTTTTGTGCAAATTTACTTTAGGTCTGAACTATTGATATAGGTGACATGTCTCCTAACAGCTTTGGGATTACGCACAATCATCACAGCACAATTATGACAAATTATTACATTTATTATGCATTAGAAGTGAATGTGAATAAGAAGATCTAATTTTAATTACGATAAAGTATTTTTACTGGGCTTCAGCGTTCGATTTACCCAGTATCGCATCGCAAAATGTGAATGTTTTACGCTAATTGCTAAGCACTTCCACAATTGCATCACAGATAAATGCAACGCAATTATTTGCCTAGAATTAACCACTCAGTCTTCAGCAAGGCCTGGCTGTAAAAACTAAGAGGCTTGGTGCACAAAAAATTTCAAAGAAGTTAAATCACCGCATTACAACTAATGTAAAACAAGAAACTTTTGTGAATTGATAAGGGCACATATGAAAAAATTGTTAGATTATCACTCCTGCGCACATTAACTATTTGGAAATATTGATGCGGTTATAAAAAAAAACCCTCCCTCATCACATTTTTTTTAAAAGGAGTATTATTCTAATAATTCTTTCTATGTGCCCTAACACCTGAATTTATTCAAGAGATGAACACCATACTATAGATCATCTATGATGACAATATCGTATCATGAGTTCTAGGCTAGAAAAGCCCAGGCATAAACCTGCCTATCTGCTAGGGTTTAGCTGGCCAGACACAGCTAATAATTAC
>NW_022707798.1:615515-617882 GCF_011630105.1 Anneissia japonica | reverse complement strand
AGGCTTGAAAATACTGTAAAATATTAATATAAATATGTTAAGTGAATTACCATGTAATTAAAACAAACGATTATATAATAGCACCAAATTCCATCACATGAAGTTGATGTATTTTGAAATTTTTGTTCTGTGATAAGTTTAAATGAGGTGTTTTGTGCAAGTTTAAATAACATAATCTGTTAAGGTGACTCTCAGGCTGCACATCACAAATTCAGCACACTACTGTACAGGTACAAAAAACAGTTATTCAAGCTGTGTATAATTACTTTGTTAAATATATTAATGAAAGTAGGTTTATCAAATCCAATTAAAATAAAAGAAAATAAAGTAAAAACAAAAAAATAACAAACATTATGCTTAAATTATAACTGTCATTAGCATAAATATTATATCATGGAATTATGAAATCTAATTTTACGCGTACATCATCTAATCCTTACCATTGACCAACTTGTGACAAGTGATGAAATGGAATCCCAATCACAATATATATCTGTATATTACTATTCGCTTTAATAAAGTATTCACTTATTATTATTGTTTCCACAACAAAACTCACCAAATGTTTGCACAAGACCATCTTCAAGAACCGATCAAAATTATTATAATGCCTCCATAGAAAGTACTGGTACGTTGGCAGGTAGCACATACTGCAGCTCAGGACTGGTGATCTGATAATGGATATTGAATTTTAAGTTTTCGTGTCCATCTTCGCCAATACTTACAGTAGCTCCATTAATAACGGCCTATGGATGCCATGTTTTTTTTTTACTCCTGACAAAAAAACAACATAAAGAAGAAATAAAGAAAATGTTTAACTTCACAATTAAGATCGACAATATATCAGTAGGCTGCACAAAGATGTAGGCCTATACTGATATTAAATAAGGAAGTAGATATATTTACGTCGTCGTTTATCAAATCAGTAAACGATATATTTACGTAAATTAAACAACGCATGCGCAGTCATACTTTAACGACTAGCATTTTCAGCACTCGATATTAGCGTGGCCTCCCAAGCCGCGGTGATTCCCCCAAGTTCAGCATGGCACTAATTAATTTATAATTTGTTTTTTATTTTTTTATTAAACATACTTTTATTTTCTACAATAGCACAGCTAATACTATAGTATCAATTTTATTTGAAAATTTAACACAATGATTTAGTAATTTATTTAATGATTAAACTACATACTGTGCTGTTGTAGAAAATTAAATTATGTTTAATAAAATATAAAAAACAAAATTATAAATTAATTTAAAGTGCCATGCTGAACTTGGGGGAATCACCGCGGCCATGGGAGGCCACGCTAATATCGAGTGCTGAAAATGCAAGTTTGTTAAAGTATGACTGTGCATGCGTTGTTTCATTTACGTAGATATATCGTTGATTTGTTTACGACGACGTAAATATATCCACTTCCATTAAATTGTGTAGTATTTTATGCTTGAGAAACAGAAAACAGCTTTGAACTGTAATGCACTCCATCATGTTCGAATTCAATATTTTGACAATGACATTATGTTCTGGTGTATATGTGGACTCGTATATGAACAGCCTAGCTAGCTAGGCCCCCTAGCTTGGGGGTGGGAGGGCTTGCCAGCCAGGTCGAATTCCCCTATACTAAAGTTACATCACGAAGTCTAGGCTAGGCCTAGCTATACACAATGACATTAGTTAGGTAGACAGGGCCTAGCTTATACACCGGCGAAAAATATAATAGACAAAACACGTAGGATATGCCTTGACTTATGCCCCTAGCCAGAGAGTTAACTGGCGATCCAACGCTAGTTCAAGAAACTAGCACAGTAAGCAGTATACTATAGTTAGGGAATTCAACAACATTTAGGTCTAGGCTACACAAGTATAAATTACTTACTTTTACTTCACTTTCTTAGGCATATGAATCTTCCTTCATTTACACTCGCTACAAGACGACGGCACTAGAATGGGCGCTTCCTTTGTGAATTCAAAACTTGAAACGGGACACCGGAACTGCCAAAGACAGCTTAGTTCATTGGCTTAAGTCCGATGGTCCCATCATCGCTAGCTTCATTCACACAAACTGGTATTTCTACTGAGCATGCGCACACACTTATTAAAGTAAAAAGTACTAGTACCGCAATGGGGCATTCATGTCATAGCTGTAGCTACGTATAACGTCTTAAAAATAAAGTATAATTAACAGTTGGTCAATGGGGAATCCAGGGCATAATTATCTGCCCAGGTATGTAGCATGTGGGGCTCATGTACAATGAACATAAGAATGTCCATGCATTTTCCCAGATATTTGGCACATGGGCCCCATGTGGCGTACATATTCCTACAGCTATCTGCCCAGTTACTTTGGCATATGGGGCTATATA
>NW_022707798.1:610330-615494 GCF_011630105.1 Anneissia japonica | reverse complement strand
TATGTAGAGTAAACACAGGCACAAATATTATTTCCTATATATTTGACACATTAGGCCCTATGGGAATTTGGCATATAGGAATTTGGCATATTGGACCCATGTAGATTGCACATGGAAATGAATTTTCCCAGATATTTGGTATATGGGTCACATGTAGATTAAATGTGGCCATTCCCAAGGTTATCCTCCCTTTATTTGGCATATGTAAATGTGTAAATTAAACACTAGCTTAAGCCCATGTATTTCCCCAGCTATTAATACATGGGCCCCATGTGGATTAAATGCGGGTATTATTTCCATAACTATCTGCCCAGTTATTCGGCATATGGGGTCCGTGTAGATTGAACAAGAGCATGTCCATATTTATTTTCCCAGATATTTGGCACATGGGCTCCGTGTAGATTAATGTGGGAATTCCCATAATTATCTGCCCAGTTATTTGGCATGTGGTGCCCATGTAGACTGAACATGGGCATGCCAATATGTATTTTCCCAGATATTTGGCACATTGAACCCACGTGGATTAAATGTGGGCAATCCCATAATTATATGCCCAGTTATTTGGCATATGGGTCCCATGCAAATTAAATAAGGGCATGCCAATATGTAACTTCCCATATATTTGGCATATGGGCTCCATTTAGATTAGATATGGGCCTCCCATATTTACTTGCCCAGGTAATTGACATGTGGGTCCCATTTTTATTATATGTGGGCATGCCCATAATTATTTTCCCAGATATTTGGCACATGGGCCCAATGCGAAATTAATATGGACATACCCATGTTCAACTACCCAGGTCTTTAGCAAGTGGGCCCCATGTAGATAAATATGGGCATGCCAATATGTATTTTCCCAGATATTTGGCACATGGAACCCATTTCCGGTGTTAGTAGTTTTTGTGCAATTTTTTGCCTCCCCCGCCCCCACAATGCCCATATGTAACTGCCCACATATTTGGCATATGGGCTCCATTTGGATTAAATATGGGCTTCCCATATTTACTTGCCCATGTATTGGGCATATGGGTCCCATGTGTATTATATGTGGGCATGCCCATAAGTATTTTCCCAGATATTTGGCACATGGGCCCAATACGAAATTAATATGGGCATACCCATATTCAACTACCCAGGTCTTCGGCATGTGGGCCCCATGTAGACGCATGCAGCTAAATATAATAGTTATCCTAGAGTGCAGAACCTGTCTCTTATACAGGCATTTCCATATTTATCTGCCCAGGTATTTACCATATGGGGCCCATGTACTTTAAATATGGGCATTCCCATATATATTTGCCTATATATTTGGCATATGGGCTCCATATGGGTAAACCATGGGCAAACCCCATATGTGATTGCCCAGACGGATCCCATAAGGGAAAAATATGGGGTAGCCCATAAGACTTTTCCCAGATATTTTGCATATGGGCCCCATGTGGGATTGTTACCTGGACAGTATACTGTGTGATACTGTACTGATAGATACTGTATGATACTGTACTTGTACATACTGTATGATACTGAACTGGTAGATACTGTATGATACTGTATTGGTAGATACTGAATGATACTGTATTGGCAGATACTGTACTGGTAGATATATACTGTATGACACTGTACTGGTAGATACTGTATGATACTGTACTGGTAGATACTGTACTGATAGATACTGTATGATACTGTACTGATAGATACTGTATGATACTGTAGTTGTAGATACTGTATGATACTGTACTGGTAGATACTGTATGATACTGTATTGGTAGATACTGTATTGGTAGATACTGTATTGGTAGATACTGTACTGGTAGATATTGAATGATACTGTACTGGTAGATTCTGTACTGATAGATACTGTATGATACTGTACTGATAGATACTGTATGATACTGTAGTTGTAGATACTGTATGATAATGTACTGGTAGATCCTGAGTGATACTGTATTGGAGATACTGTACTGGTAGATATTGAATGATACTGTACTGGTAGATACTGTACTGATAGATACTGTATGATACTGTACTGATAGATACTGTACTGATACTGTACTTGTAGATACTGTATGATACTGTACTGGTAGATACTGAATGATACTGTACTGGTAGATACTGTACTGGTAGATACTGTATGATACTGTACTGGTAGATACTGAATGATACTGGTAGATACTGTATGTTACTGTACTGGTAGATACTGTATGTTACTGTACTGGTAGATACTGTACTGGTAGATACTGCATGGTACTGTACTGGTTGACTGCTATTATACAAGTGACTCTGAAGCTAGGAATTTGAAGCAATCCTTAGCCAGTTCCACTACACTTCTTTCACATTAAGCCATTAGCTGCATCTTACCTATCATCCAGTACGTAATACAGCAGTACACTGATGTGGGGAACATGCGCATTGGAACCAAATCACATAGGACCTTTGCAAAAAAATAAGCGGACGTGCGATAGAAACCACCAGCTGACTCGTGCCTGCAAACAAAATAATAATACAGTAATAACACATGTTATACTAGCGCAACCTAAGCAAGACCCCTCGCGTTATTGTAGCGTATCTAGTGGTCCCCCGACCACCCTCCCCTCTTAATGCAAAGAAGCTCACTCCCCAGTGCCTCCCGGCCACCTCACTTGTAATTTCTTAAGCCAAAAATTACTCACTAATAGTAAAATCATCCCATATCACCCCATCATTCCCGTCCAATTTAAAACTCTTAGAAACTGCATTCCTGGTGTAAACTCACTGTTGGTAAGCCTAACCCAGAGAAATGATGGCAATGAAACATGCAGGACGAGTCTAGTATTATTGTCTACACTGAGAGTTATGAAATTAGGTACATATATAAAAATACTTACATAAATATAACTCTTTCATAAATGAACACCTCTAAGGCACTAATGTTTCCAAATGTGATGTTCATTATCATAAAGAAAAATACACCGATTCTGAGAAAAGGGAAAAGTATCAAAATGAGAAGAAAAAAAAACACGCTTCGTTGTAAATTTTAATAAGCCTATGCCTGTCTCTTATACATATTGTGTGAGTGTACAGTTCTTCATTGATAAAATTATTATTATTATTATTATTATTATTCTTTCTTTAGGCACACAATACATGTGCCAAGGATTGCCAATAGCGAATATAGGCCTATATCACAGTCCTACTTGTAGGTGACAATCCCTTACACAAGACAAACATACACACACGATGCTTTACACAAACTAAATCTCAATATGAGATTTAGGGAGTGGAGTTGTTCATATCGTGAGAAAAAATCCTGCAACTAGCCTGCGCAATTGACAGTAACTTTAAAACACTATTGACTATCTTGTACCACAACCTGTTCTGTATTCCTGACGAGAGCGAAGTATCGAGCTGCCAAAATAATCCACCCACGACGAGACCAAGAACAACGAGTATTAATATCTATCAGTAAAAATACTAGTATTAATTTTGAAAAAACATTTCTATAAATCATTATTATTATTATTAATTTTTGTTTATTATTATTATTATTATTATTATTATTATTATTATTATTATTATTATTATTATTATTATTATTATTATTATTATATCATATCATTAACATTAGATTGGTGTCACAACTACTAGACCACCGAGCTGGCACTTAGTGGCTAGTGTTCAATTCAATTGATCTAGTGGTTATGACCCCAGGCTAGTTATCTGACGGTCGTGGGTTCGATTTCCACCAAAATCACTAGCGATTTTTGTTGCAAGTATACGGGAAAGTACTTATATGCCTATTCAGTACGATAACACGCCATGTAATGGGAAAACGGCATTCCTATCAAATTTCCTGACGCAATCAACATCGAAATTATAAATATTATCATTATTCTTACATACATATACATTAATTGATTAAGAAATACAATTTGAGCAGAAAACAGGTCGAATAGTTTTGAGTTATGCAATTTAATAAGGAGACACCTGACAGTAGGCCTACAATTTGTTACGTAAGTCTAATTTGTATACCTGTAACGTAGATGTTTGAGGGTTTCGAATCAAGTTAGTGAATGCTCTCCTTGCTAAAACAGCAAACTGAAAGAAAATAATATTAATTTCGGTAGAAAAATCGATCACTTAATCAATCAATTCGAATCAGCTCGGCCCTTTGCCAACACGGACCATACCAACGCGACAAGGGCCGAGTTGGCTAGGGCCGAGTTGGTTATGGGTCATGTAGGCCTATTATTTATGGGCCGAGGGTGAAGGGCAGAGTCTGTAAGGTCCGAGTTGGTAAAGGGCCGAGTTGGCTTGAAGCCAATTAATGATATACCGAAGGCCTACTTTTATATTATATTATCATACATGTATATTGTTATACAGTATAACCCAATAATGTATATAATTTCATATAGGAAAAAATAAATGTATATTCATATACGAGTTAACATGCATTGTTTGATAAGGAAAACGATTCCAAACCTGTTTCAGAAAAGAAGTTGGATAATCGATTTTATGCACAACAACGTTCTGAGTTTGTTTGTAGTTAGAAAGTAGTTTCGTTGCTTCGTCTTGCAGAGATGTGTAGTGTGTTGACTTCTTAAAATTATCCACCAGAGACATGTGTTCTTTAGTTGTCCCGTTTTCAGAACTGTCTGCTCGAAAAAATCATATAAATTATAAAATATTTTTTTCAGATTTTGTCTAATTATGCCTAAATGCATGTTAACTATTGAATGTATATTATTGCCTGCGTTGATCTGTTATTGAAATATTATTTCAATTACTTTGATTGTTTACTAAAGTAAGTTACAAGTTGTAAATTTTAATAAGCCTATGCAATTATAGTCTGAGGACATTATAGAAAAGAAATTGCCTGAAGCATCGCACGCCAGGCTGAAAGCTATTTTTGAAAAAGCATTGATGTTAATTAGGGAGAAAAAGAAAAGAAAAAAAAAACGGAAACAATCAAACACTCACTCCTATTTTTAAGTGATTCTGTTTCATGGTCAATAATAATGTCAAGGAAGAAATCGGCCGGGTTGTTGAACGCCTCGCATTGAAAACCTGTGAAAGGAATTTACGTTATAAACTCAGTTGGGCCATGTGGGCCTTGTATTAAATTTTTGAATAAAGTGTGCTACATACAATAGCATTATATAGGCACAATAATAATGAAGACAAC
>NW_022707798.1:606698-609879 GCF_011630105.1 Anneissia japonica | reverse complement strand
AGTTTTTAAATATTCAAAAATCTGTATCTCATTCACCGTTCCCCAGTTTTTCGTCAAACAACTTTTTTTCCGTCTTAGAAAAATCAGTTCTACAACATATCAAAAAATTTTTCCTCCGGAGCCTGACTTTAATGTAAACAGTTTTACACTCAGTATTAACTTTGTATTTTGATTTATATTGTTTTATATTGTTTTTATATTGTATTATCTGGGTCGAACCTCTCCTGCCGCGAGAGCGCTCCTCCGTTTTAAAGGAGAGTACCAATAAATCGTATCGTATTGTATCGTATATTGTAATCATACAAGTTTGATTTACGATCTTCATGAAGATATTAGTCGTTAATATAATACAGATCCAATTGCATACGTGTGATGCCCCAATTTTAACAAATGTTCTGACGAAGTTAACGTGCCTGTATTTATTTAAGCAACTTTTAGGAATAAAGTTTATAAAAATCGTTTGAACCCACATTATAATATGACCGTTATTAACATAATTAGGCCTATACTTTATAAATCTAATATTACAATGTTCTTACTCAGACAGTGTAGACATTACTGATTTGGCCGTGCTTGCGTCAAGGCCAGTGGTTGGTTCATCAAGGAATAAAATTCCGGGCTTGGTTACCAGCTCCATACCGACGTTTGTCCTTTTCCTCTCGCCACCTGAAATACCACGTATAAACGCAGTTCCAACCTGCGACAATTAAACAGAAATAGAGGTATATTTTTTGACAGCCGACCACCCCCTCCCCCACAAGATTTTTCAAAAATAATGGAGAAAGAAAGAAAATTATAATTTGAAGGCTGAGTGCTATTTCCAGCCATCTAAAGGCACCGTAATCATAAATGTTCTTACCTCAGCTCCAACCATGGTGGGGCTAAAGTGATATGGACCCCCCCCCCCCATGTGTATAAGAGACAGATCCTTCCCCGAGCCCCCTTTATTTCAAATTCCTGGCCACTGTTTTTAGATCTGTTTGTTTTAGGCTATTAAAGTCAGACTCCGGAGGAAAAAAAATGTTTGATATGTTGTAGAACTGATTTTTCTAAGACAGAAAAAAGTTGTTTGTCGAATAACTGGGGAACGGTGAACGAGATACAGATTCTTTCATATTTAAAAACTGGGGGAAAAGGGGCGTAACCGCCCATTTTTACATCCTTTCCCCCAGTTTTTAAATATTCAAAAATCTGTATCTCATTCAAATTTGCTCAGTTTTTGATCAAACTACTTTTTTTATGTCTTAAAAAAATCCGTTCTACAACATATCAAAAAGTTTTTTTGTTCCAGAGCCAGACTTAAAACTATCCTTTGTAAAGATTTGTTGCAAAACAATATGTAAAATGAAATACTAATAACATTAAATTGGCTAACTTTTAATACTTTTCAGTGTTTTCTGTAGAATTCCAAACACCATAGGCCTAGTTTATTATATGTAGACAGTTGTGTATCTAACCTTTGAATCGGCGCATTTTGATAAACCTAACTCCTTTATGATATTGTTAACGCGTTGTCGTTTTTCTTGTGTCGATACCTCTTTTCCAAGTCTGAGTGAAGCGGAGAACATTAAGTTTTCTCGAACAGACATCGTTCCCATCACCACATCATCCTAAAAAATGATCAAAGCCATCTGCAAAAACTCAGTCTCGGATTCAAGGAGGAGCTGGGAAACCGGCCCTGAGGGTGGTATTCCGGCAATCTGAGGTATGATAATCATAAATTTCCTTACTTCCGGCACTTTTTTTTCTACCTTTCTTGTGTTTAGACCCCACCTGTGAAAGTCCTTCCTTGGGTCCCCTAAATTTCGAATTTCTGATCCGCAACTGAAACTAGAGCACTAGCAATAACAAAAAGAGAAAAGGGCAGGGCACGGAATTTGAAGTTAATAAAGAGGGGCACGTACCTGGACGACATAGCCAGCGATTAACCGGAATTCCGCTGGTTGAGGTAGACCGTCGATTAATACTACACCTGACAGACCTTTGGGGTGCTTCCTTGCGGCTAACACGTCTAGCAATCTGTATATTTATTTATAAACGTAAAGTTATTCTTTCTTCTAATTTAAGAAAATGGCACACTTTGGATAGGGAAAGGAGTATTTATTTTTTGGTGTGAATCACACCAAAGATAAGACACAACATCCGAAGACTTTAAGCTGGTTTTCCACTAGGCGAATTTATCCGCGCGAATCAAAGCGTCGGTACGCTTCCGGTGCTCTGATTGGTTGCGCATTTTTTCGCTTCGCAAAACTTCGCAAAAATTCACCTAGTGGAAAACTGGCTTTAAACTAATATTACTGATAATCACCCAAAGTTCACCCAACCGATTTTAGTATTTAGTAAATGTACTTTTTGAAAAGTTAGTCTTTTTTTTTATACTTACGATGTTTTTCCACCACCTGTTGGTCCCATGATTGCATTCATTCCCGGAGTAAAAATACCACTTAAGAAGAAAATAATAATTGTCAATTTATACTAATAACATTGAGTATTACAATAACTTACTAGGCCTATTATTGTTCTATTATCTAAATATTTTAAGATAGGCTTACATGTAATATATAGGCCTAATCCTTTCTTATTATATTATTATCACAGTGCTGAAGTTATATAGGCATAGGCCTATGCCAATATTTAAAGTAATACATATTTTGTCATAACATAATATAGCCGACGGCCAAGGACTGATGGTCATGATTTGATGTCATCATGACCATATTTAGGCATGTCACATGTTTTTGTCAAATAAAATGTTGTAGTGTGGACAGGGATTAAGAAATTATCTTTACCTGATGTTTTTCAAAATAGTTTTACTCGCATTTTTACCGGCAACCTTATCTGGGACATTGTAAGTGATGTCATGGAAGGATACAACGGAGTGGGTGCTCGTTAATGATTTCTCGAGTTCTCCCTGGTCTTCCAACGCCTGGGAGGAGTTCGACTGGCCGCCGTATGACCCTGCATTTACTTCGTTGCCATTCAGTAATCTAGTCTATTGAAAAAAGGAATAGTTTACTATCCTATCTTACATTCAGGGTTGGAGGGTGCACTCGCTAATGATCATAAACAAGCTGTGTAGATCATGGACATATGATCGGGCGGGGTGGGGCTGCAGATGCACCCTACCGCCATTGCTTAAAATTATATAAAAAAATAAATAAAGGACCATTGAGAAGTACGC
>NW_022707798.1:602522-606058 GCF_011630105.1 Anneissia japonica | reverse complement strand
ACATACAGATCTCCGGTTGGCGGTGATGGTGTAACCCCATACTTCGGTGCTAGCTTGGTGTTTATTGTTTTGTTTTTTTGTTTTTTGTTTTTCTCCGGCTTTTTTCTTTGTGTTCTTGACTTCAATATTTTCTAGCGCACAGAGACCTCGTTTATTTGCGCTATATAAATCCATCTATTATTATGTGGTCTAAACATTCGATTTTAAAATCCTTGTGTATTAGTCTCAATGTTGTTGGTGTCCTATTGTTTCTTTTTGGCAAGGTTTTTTTTAACTCATTGTATGCTATTCAAGTAATACTGTATATTTTGACAACGTTGAATATTGTGTTGTGTGTATTGCGTGTGTTTATACCACCATCACCAAGCACATAGGGTCATGTCTATAGGATTAAGTCCGGTTATTATATGATATGAACCATGACCTATGGGCGTCAACATTTTACCTGTTGCCCAATGCCCATAGTGAGAAGCCTAGGATTACAGTAGTGAAGTTAGTGCATGAATGACTAGGCGTTGTGAGGCACGGGGTCTCCAAAGTAGAAAGATATTGAGTCTATTTGAAATTGTAGTAATGAAAGGAGTTGGTGGTGGGGGGAGAGAGGTCATTACGCTGTACCCTCGTTTAAGTCAGCCACTGATCATATCTGATAGGCCTATGCAATAGGTAGATATACCAACTCCATTGTGTTATGTGCTAGTGTGTACAGCCGGCTAGCCATCGACAAAATGAAAAAATGGTTTTGTTTTTTTTAAATTAAATAATTGATAATTGATGCCAATTGGGTAATTATTCACAGAAATATTGTGAAGTGGATTTGAAGCGAAATGTAGAAAAATAGAAGTATTGACAATATTTATAATAACAAATTACAAATTTCATATCAAAATATAAATTCACTTACTGTTTCCGTCATGGTGAAGGCAAGAAGGGTTGAGTGTCACGTCAAACTTCCTAACCGCTTTATTATAGTGTCAATATGCCAACGTGCAATATTAAATAGGAAGTTGCCGCATACAAAGTGTGACTTGATAAGATCATGACATCACAATATGTTTTCTATTTCGCAATATACCGTACCATACGTATATAAGAGGTGTCTTATACTGTATTAGTGTAGTAGGTCTAATCTTTTCACTCCTTCTGATCTGAAATCGATTGACCTTTCTTCATCGAGTCAGGCTTCCAATCTAACAATAGGCCTACACTTCCTTTCAAAATGTCAACTCTACAATTCGTCTACTTAAGTAACTAAACAACTTACATCTATGATAGTAAACTAGACCTACTCGTATGTTTGTTCGTTAGAATGTAGGCCTATATGAGTGACAAGTCTAATGATAGGTTTATATCGTCGGTCATGAAATATGAAAAATTATATAAAAATTACATTAAAACATTGAAAGCTTAAGAAAAAAGAACTATGTTTAGGTCTATTAGCCGGTATATTTATTCAGTTTCTGTATCTTTTTTCTAGTTCTTTGTAGACCTTTAATATTTTATCTTCTTGTTTCTCTTTTACAATGTGACAATAAAAGAGTCTTGTATTTATATAATACAGTAATATAATTGCGTAATTACAGTATATATCTGTGTAACAGCAGGCAGCAAATACATCTTAAAAACACCACGATCAATGTATCGCAATTATTCACTCCGTTTATAAAGAAGATTGCGCGAGGGTAATCGCTACCGGTATACACTGAAGATGGCAGATGTAGATGAAGCAAACTTTCAGACAATAACTCCGAAGAGAGACAGAGACAGTTCGAGATTCAAAGTTCCGATCTATTTACTATCAAGAATACACACACACACACACACCCACCCCTCCCCCCCCCACACACATTATATATATATATATATATATATATATATATAGGCCTATATATATAATAATAATAATAATTGAAAAAAATGGTTTATTATTCCAAAGTTTACCTTTATAGGCCTATTTAAGTAAGCTTTCTATTTGGTTTCTATAAAAACAGTAATTGGAAATAAATTATCATTTACTGCATTTCTTTCAATTATTCTTTATGATGTTGTTGCAAAATAAGCCTAATGCTTGAAAATTTTAATTAGGCTATCCATAAAGTTGCTCTTTAAACGGTTTCTTAATTCCTTATTTAATTGCTAGTGGTGCATAAGCACCCTCTGTGTCCAGGACCTCAGGCCAGCGTAAGTATCATGAAAACATAATCGGTGTTTTCATGATCCCTGGGCACCATACTCTCTATAGGAATCAGCAGAAAAGCGACTAAAAAATATTAAAATTTTGGGGGAAAAACGTAAAGGGTATATTCACGTTTCTGTCGAAATTGGATGATTTTTCGACCGTCCCATTTTCCGGTTGTTTTGTGTTCTTTGGCACCTACGGATCACAAAACACTATCCATTTTTGCAAATACCAGCTTAAATAATATTTAATTTTTTCATTATAAGAATATAGGCTTAATTCTGGCATAATTGACAACATTTAATGTTATGGAAAGTATGTTAAACAAGGTCAATGCAAACATAATCGGTGTTTTATGTCATTAATCAAAATGTACTATTAGGCCTATTAAGTTATTATTATGTTATATCATGTTTAATGTTTGATTTCGTTTACATATTTATATCTTAAAAATTGTAAATGCTTATTCCAGTTTACTTTATAATGTTTTGTGTTGTTTTCTTTTCTGTTGCCATTTTGGCCTATATACATATATAACACACTTCAAGTGCAATATTTCTTTGATTGATTTATTCAATATGCTCAGTTTAAAACAACACATACAAACATAAACATCACAGAAGAGTTAACTTCGTTATATATTTATTTATTTTCAACACAATTAATAACTACGCACCATCGTCCAGAGTGTAAATACCGTATATCTGATAAGAAGACATAGGCCTACACCTCGGGTTTTGGCCATACCATTCACAAGCGCTAATGATGATTCAAACCAAAATGGAAAATTGGCAAACAATATGATAAGACATAATGCAAACAAAACAACTAATGAATTTTAATGCACTCGATATGATATGGTTTTTAGATGTTGGCGTGCAGTCTTATGCTGAATGAGTAGGGCCTGCAGTCTGTAAATAACGTCTTTATATAAACGTTATTTTGAAATAAAATTACTGACCCACTCAGGTTGACGGTCGACTATCCGTTGGCCATCGTCGATGACCATCTGAGCCGAGCGGATTGTCGTTAAAAACGTAACAGCAATATAAGTTAATTATTGTTCTTTTACAATGGGTTAAAGCTACATTAAGTAGCCTATGTTTGTCTGTGGTACTCTGATAAATGTCATCTTGTATCTTGCGATTTATCTTAAATGAATGCGTTCGGCTACCAATGTTGTAATCAGTTGTTGTAAACAAAATAAGCCTTCTGAGACGCCTTCTAGAAGATCACGACACTACGTAAACTGTAGTATTAAAAAAAAATTCATCACATACAATTCAAAATGTCATATCCCACAAATTGTTATGCAGGAGCATTATCACACACACCTACCCACACACACACACATCTA
>NW_022707798.1:596533-602492 GCF_011630105.1 Anneissia japonica | reverse complement strand
TAGTTAAATTACTCAGTATTAAAGTCTTAGCATTAAGCTGGTTCAGTGGCACCGCCAATAAACTATCGCTTACATAATCTATTTGCCGACATCTTATCACGGTTTAATTGTAATTAATTCGCCCATTATCTTGTCACTGAACTAAAATTGTGTGGTCTAATCAACTAATTGTATCGTTAACTTGATTCCAATTGGTTAATACCATTTGTTATTCTTTATGTATGTGTAAGATCTCCAAAGTTTTCGCACTTTAACGTTGATAGAGATAGCAGGAGCTATCGAAATATCCGTTTGATTTTGTTATAGTTTAATAAATTTGTGTTCCGCAAGTCAACTTTCAATGATTGTACACCGTTTTATCATTGTTTTTAATTTTATATATATATATAAATTTATAAATATATATACATTTATAAATATATATACACTATGTGTGCATTTATTGCCCATGTGCACGTTAAAGAACGCAGTACACTCTTCGGAAAAGGAGTAGGGGATTGTCTCCCGGTGTACTGTCCAATCACCACCAGAAGGACCCCACTGGAAATAAGTCTTCTTCTAGACTTTCGTGGGCTACCCTCGGTGTTTACACCGAATAAATCCAATCCTATATATATACTATACATTATATATAGGCCTATAATAATCAAAATCAGTGGTGGTGCATAAGCAAATAATGTATTCAATAAGACAACAGACGAGGTGGTTAATTTGCCGGAATTTTATTTGAAATAGATGCACACGAACGTTTTCAACCAACACAATGGAATAAACTGTATATATAATGTATGTTAAAAGATGTTCATTTGAGTGCAATTTAGGCCTATTGAAATGTTATTATCAGTGTGTTCTTTATCATGTATAGATATTGTATTGTGTTTATATTTATACTCAATCTTGTATATTTATTACTGTACTGTGTTGTTTATACCCAAAAAAATGGTAAAATGGCCAGTGGAAATAATTTTATTTTTCGGACAATATGTGTGTGTTGTATATGTAACCTTAATATATTTCCTCCCTGATATAACTCAAAGATGATAGTTACTTAGACAATAATAATAATAATAAATTTATTCTTATATAGCGCAAAATGCAAGAAACCTTTAAGCGCTTTACAATGAAAGGAAAAACCGGATCAAAATAAAAGAAAAATGATTACAACAGTGAGGGAAATCAGATTAACATTATGAATAAATATTTATTTATTTATTTTAATTTATTTTATTTATTAATTTAATGACAACAATCTTACCCGTCCCTAGCCAGCATAAGATCAAATCCTTTGTTGATGCTCTCCAGTGGAAGTTGATGCGAGATGAATTCATCCAATTTAAGAATGCCGGACATGTAATCCGCCACCAACCGCGGAATGTCATCAAGAGTCTTCCAACCTATTCAAAATCAACACAATTTATATCTATTTCTTCAATAATTTCTCAATGCTTTATCAATCTACTACTACTGTAGGCCTACATTTGAACTATACAAGAACTCAAGAACTCCCATTAAGGGGATACCCTATAGGTACCAAAACAAGTGTCCCTAACTTTAATAAGAGCGTCCCCCGAGTAGGAGTTGGCCATGTATACTTCCCTTCGTTTCATGGCGGGACGAAAAAGCGTCCCCCTAATATGGGTGTCCCCTCAATAGGGGTGTTCAAAAGGAGGAGTTCTACTTTATGTACCGCAGAGTATGATCGTTCAATTCGAAACAACCATATCTCATGATTATTACATCTCGTTCAATGTCTTGTCTATAGTAAAGTTAAGTCACTTAACTTAAGTCACTTAAGCCTTTTATCTAGCTATAATTGAGTGGTTCACGTCGAACTTTTAACTAGTTAAGTGGATGTATCTAGATAAAAGTTCGACGTTAATAGTCTATAAATTATAGTGCCTCAAATCGGGTTCAATTCTCAATGAAAGTGTCAGTGGCCCATTGCTCAAGAAGTTAACCATGTCAAGACCAACAAATAATATTAGTGGTTAAGTTAAATTCCTGTTTAGTGAATTTGTATAATTTAATAATCTTAGTTTTTTAAATAGTGATGTATCCGCATATTTACAGTGTGAAAGTAAGTGTCTCCTCTCCAATCTGCTTACTTAATGCTTCTGAATAAACAGCAAGAGGACCAAAACAAGTAAAATCCCGATTTGTTTCGGACATTATATTATACAGATAAACATTGACAAAGGAACACAAAATGAAATGTGTGCTGTAATGTACTGTATAATGACACTCGTGATTACAAAGAAAACAGTGGATGAAATAATTTTTGATATTGTAAATCGTAGAAAATGGGAAAACATGATAAAGGGAAGGAAAGCTCGGGGTTAGAAGACAAGATAGATTGGCAATAGGCCTAATTAAAACTTTGGAACAAACAGGAGAATCAACCAAGAAATCCCAAAATATTTTTACCAAAACACACTAAATATTTAAGCCTACCCTAGACCTAGTGTATTGATACGTCATTTGGGTTTCGAGCATTCTCTACTTCACCTTTAGCTGATATACATAACAATTTACGTGTTTCTTACCGCCAAAATATGATCCTTGCCAGGTTCGTCCGGTGACCAGTTGGAATGGCATGATCTTGATATCATGTTCTGGGTTAGAAATACCAACAATGGTGGATAAACCCCAACCCTTGTGGCATGCCTCTAATGCTTCTCTCTGAGTTTGAACGACAAAAAAGAAAAGAATAGATCAGATAATGGTATGAGAATACATAATAAACATCTTGCGGTGTGGCTTCCAGTAACACACGCTTATTTTTTAATTTGTTTTTAAGCCGGGCACAATACGACAAATTCCCGTGAGTGCTACACGACGAGACGCCGTCTACTGATTTGTGGCAGCCTGAACCAGGGGTGGCGCCAATGGAAAGGGGGGGGGGGGGCGAGTGTTCCCCCCCCCCGGGAAGAGCTGGTTCCCCCTGTCGGGGAGAAAAACCACAATTCGTCGGGGAGAAAAATAACTTGTAGGCCTATGTATTTTCTACATGTTATTACTCCAAAATCGATTAAATAAGTCAACATTTTCAGGAGCGACGCCCGACCACGTCCACGTTGCTCTTGTCGGGGACATCGGCCCTCCCGGTCCTCAACGAACCCCCATCGGGCAAATCCTGGCGCCACGGCGAGTCGAGTGGCCTAGCGGTAAGGCCAGGGTCGCCGATAGATACAGCTAAAGTCAGACTCCGGAGGAAAAACACATTTTGGATCAGTTCTACAACATATCAAAAATGTTTTTCCTCCGGATCCTGACTTTAACATCGGCGCTGGTTCCAATCGCTCCTCGCCCGTGGTTTGGTTGGTACATGTAGGAAATGGGTTAAAACTAATTCCTCCATGGTTGCTAGAACCAAGTCTTCTTGGATAACTTAAAATGGAGGTCAAGTGTATGCTTCTGGCTAGTGGACTTTAAAGAACCCAGTGTATCATTCGGAAGAGTAAAAGGTTAATATCGTTCATTTCAACCCCCAGCCTTTTGACATATTTTCAATCTATTAATCTGACGTTGAAAAACACATCGCAATGGGACGACAGCCTAACGCTTGACCAGATGTCCTAAGCTAAATTCTTAGTTTGAAAAGGTTCGTAAACTTAAATCGAACATTAGTAATAAAAACAATATAAATAATAGTAATAATAATAAATAAATAAATAACAATATTACAGTAATAATAAATAAAACAACAATAATATAATAATTATAATAATTTTAATGTAACTAACAAACAAATTAACGTTGTTATTCTTAAGAATAACAGTACATCTCAGTTCAACCGTCCTAACTTTAAAATTGCTGCCCAACAAATGTTAATATGTCAGACATAGGCATAATATAATTATCAACCAAAGCTGCATTCACCCTAAATCCGAATTTTGGGATCGGAAGGCCTACCCGAACCAATCAGAAAATTGAATCAGTGTGGGACGCTGGCGTTCAGCGCATCGGAAACGCGGCCCGAAGTACGGTTCGGATCCGATTGTGAATGCACTACTTTTTTAACGTACTGTACTTACCATGGTGTTGACGTTGCCGACACATTCGAATGTGTAGTCTAGACCTCCATCAGTTATGCTGTTCAGATGCTCCACTGTACTCGTTTCAAGAGTCTTTGGGTTCACAAAGTCCGTAGCTCCAAATTCACGAGCTGTAATTAGAGTTAGGTTCGCTTATTTTCCCTATCATCATTGACATTGTTACCATCATCATCATCATCATCATCATCATCATCATCATCATCATCATCATCATCATCATCATCATCATCATCATTATCATTGTCATTATTATTATTATTGTTATTATTATTAGGCCTATTATTATTATTATTATTATTATTATTATTACTAATATTATTATCATCATCATCATTATCACCTTTATCAACATAATCGTCGCCGTCGTTATTATTCTCATCATTCTAATCATCACCAATGTCATCATCACTAGTGTAATAATAATTACAATAAGTCCTGTAGTAATAAACCTTTCCATAGTGTCAATCAAACTTAACAACTGACCAATAAGAACAGCGCTAGGAATACGCGTGCGTTACGCAAGCACGTGTTGTCCCACAAACGCACGTGTTCGCGTGTTACGTTTTAACACTGGTGAGGGTCACACAAGAGCCCTAGTATCCGGATAGGGAGATAACCGTTAGCGCACCGTTAGGTGTAAACGTTCGATCGGTTAGTGCTAACCGTTACCTGGATCCGGATACGCTATCGGTTAGCAAATTGAGCGCGTTTCTACTATCAACCAATCGTACATTTTCCAATTTCCAGTTTCCTATTGGCAAGTGATTCGGTCATCATCTTCTTAGTATCTGGTTCGGGGATTTCTTGTATAAACGCAGGGCAGCTAACGGTTGGCAGGATCCAGATCCTGCTAACCGATAGCTGCCGTGTGTGAACATAGCCACTGTCGTATTGTGGAACCTTAGTAATAATATCCAAGCCGCGGGGCTTAGTAGAAAGGTCCATAGCAATAAGGATAACAGTGAATTTAATAATAGCAATGATTTTTAATAATATTTAAAATAATACTTCAATTTCATTATAGGTAAGCACAAGCTATTTATTGATAAAAATTTAAGGTGGAAAACCAAAATATGTATTACATGCATTGCATATTTATGAACTGGTGCAACAATCAACTTTTATTATCGGAAAAGGGCCTATATCTTTTATTCTAAATGCATTAGGCTATTTACCAATTTTCTCTTTTCCTGGATTGATGTCAATGGCAATGATTCTCGATGCTTTGACTACCTTGCAACCCATAATAGCCGCTAACCCAACTGCGCCTATTCCCCAGATAGCACATGTCGATCCTTCTTCAACCTATGAAAAAAATATACAAAAGATAGAATAATAAAATGGTGAATATTATAGCTGATATGACAATATTAATTCTATGCTATTAATATATTAATACTGATAAATTTATCACTTTTATAGTTGGGTAGAAAATACACGCTCTACATCTCATAAGGCTTCAGGTCGTGAAAAAAGGTCGTGACATGAATTGAACCTAGGATTATAGAATTAGAAATAAAAGCAGGCATTTTAACCACCAAGTTATTCAACTCCACATTATTCATAAAACATAACTTGGAAACATATATAACCGCAAAAGAGAATGATAGATACTGCCAGGCCAATAGATACAGGGGCTTATCTGTGATATCTTGAATCACAATATATTCATCCACAGTCGTTCTCATGGTCCATTAAAATTGCATGAAATGTTGTTGTTGTGCTGTCTTATTTTTTTTAAACGTTAATAAAAATAATGATGATGATGATGATAATAATAATAATAATAATAATAATAATAATAATAATAATAGTAATAATAATAATAATAATGATAATAATAATAATAATAATAATAATAATAATAATAATAATAATAATAATAATAATAATAATAATAATAA
>NW_022707798.1:573902-594168 GCF_011630105.1 Anneissia japonica | reverse complement strand
TCATACACATACCTTGATCCTAACTTCGCCGGCTTTTGGAGGAGCAACCTCAATCGTCTCGATGCTCAGAGGTTTTTTGGGTTCCCAGCTCACAGCTGCTTTGCAAGTAATTACCTGAAAACACATTAATAAGCACTAAGTCATCGATTACATGTCAAAAGTGATATTGTATGTTATGGTACTCATTTGATGCTCACAATGTGTCACATGTGTTGTAAACCATTTACCTTTCCTATTGTAGAAGCCATTCCTTGATCGTGGTAGTCAGACTATACATAAAGTAAAGGTCATGTTGGTTGATAACTACAGCCGTCGTACAGGCCTATGTTTATATAAAGAAAAAAATTAAACAAATGAGAAGCACCTCGATATCTGGGGTTCAAAGTCTTAAATCGATGCCGACAGCGTACGACAACTAAATAGTGCAGGACGGTATTGATAATAATAAAAACAACAATTTTATAATAATTATTTGATTTAGTGAATTTTAAATATTATTATTATATTATTATTCTACTGTACGATGGCACTTATATAAAAAACGAAGTGACGAGTTAAGAAGGCGAGTTTCATGCCATCGAACACATATGTATTTACTTAATAGCATTTATGGTCAAAGGCCAATTTTGCAAAACGGATGGTTCTTGATTGATAGAGTACAATTCAACTAATCGCGCGGCTCAAACATTGGACAGATATTCACTGATATCAGTCAATAGCGAAATCATTGTTTTATTTATTTATTTATTTATTGCAAAACATCCGGGTTTTCATGTATTAGATTTAGAGAATTCCGAAAAATGGGTTATTGCATTTAATTTAATTTTATAAAAATGAAAGCTAATACCTTTGTCTAAAAAGTAAAACAATTAAATATTATAAATTTATATCTGAGTGTAAAAGCTTAGAAGAGATACTTAGTAACATAGGTCACCCTTCGGATACTGTTAGTTCTCACAAAACGACGGCGTGAACGTTTGTGTTGTGCAACACGTGAGTTGCGACAAACATTTATTTCTGGCCCTGTTCTAATTGGTCGATTGTTAAACACAGTGTCGAGACAGCAGGGGGGGGGAGGGGTGGGACAGCGGAGCTTAAGTCCCCCACCGGACAGGTCAATCCCCCTCCCCCTTTGGGCAGAGCTCGTCGGGCAGTTGGACCATATAAAAATAGGCATACGCCAAGCCAACACAATCACAATTGTCTGTCACAATCGGACAGCACAGCCCCAGAAAATATATGCTAGAGCCGCCACTGGTTAACGATTCTTAAAATAGGTACATTCTAACATTTCAGGCACATCACAGGGAAACTTCTGTTAAAGTGATTAAAAACAGAGTTTGTATTGCTTGCTGTCACAACCAATATACTGAGTTTTCAGTATATTCAAACCACAAAGTGGAACGTAAGGTTTGTCGCTACGTGATTCATTATGCACTGGAGTACCGACAGACACTGTGTGACAATGAATAAAAAGTATATTTAGCTAGAGAAAATTAATATAATTTGTTTTTCTTTCTGTTCTTATTATCAAATCTCATAGCAGTAAAACATAACTGAATTGTTAGCAGATTTACAAAATTTACAATAATAGGCCTACAATATTATTAAATGGTGAAATATTGTTAAAATGCAACTAGTCGGAAAACCTAAAACACAGAGAAAAAGGACTGACACAGGAAAAAATAACAATCAACACAAAAAGAAAAACATCAAAACATACACTTGGAAAAGGAAAAGTGGTTTGAGTAGTTTCACAGTGACAACTTAACATAATAATATATTCTAAGCCACTCAAATGTCTACTTGAAGACCTCGTAAGGCCAAAGTTAAGAAACATGGTTTTAAGTGAATTTTCCTCAAAATATCTTGTTAAAGTGTCAAATAAAAACATATATCTGAATAAATTGAGACTACAAACACTGGCACTGAAATCCCTCAGAATAAGATTATAGGTCAAATGTCACATTTCCAGTCACTCTTGGAGAAAATGTTACATTAAAGCAAATAAAAATGTAGTATATTCTTAACAATTTAAAAAAGAAAGCAAAGCCTGTACGACCAGTGGTTTCCAAGATATGCTGTATGCCTATCCCTAATATGCATATTTAAGGTAATTTGCATATTATCAACTAAGGTGTAATTTCACCAGCCCCGCATCTTGCGTATTTTGGTTATTATAATTATTTAATTAATTAATTCCATTTCAAAGGCTAGGTTTTCTGGGATTAATTAAATCATTTATATATTAAATATATGAAAAAATAGCTAAAATATTTAAAATGGCGGCCATTTTGGATTTCAATGTAGCAAATTTGAAGTGAAATATTATTATTATTTTTATTGTCATTTATATGAAAAAATATTTTATATATTAGCATCTATTTTAGTGTCATAAATGTACAATTATTGGTAATAAAATGTTTCAAAATGGCGGCCATTTTGAAATTGCTGGCTACCCCTTGCGCATTAAAAAAAAAAAAATTGGCACATACTTTTTATACAGTATGTGAGTTTCACGCTTAATGGCGATCATCAGACAACTGTAGTTAGGCCTAGGTGTTGGTATCCTATTTATATTGTTCATCATGGAGTGGTTAGGTAAATCTATTGTTTTTAACACGGTTTAGTGGGTTGCTGTTGGACGACACTTAGCGACTAGTTCGGTTCTTTTTTTTGATTGATTTACCATTAGGATTGCTGTTTTTCTTCTATGCATAGGTTGCACTGGCCAGATTTGCGTTTGTGTGTGTTGGAATTTTTAATGATTTCCCATTTCAGAGAGTATTTATAGCCCTTTCTTTTTAACTCCCACATGTGTTTTGAGAGTTCTGTTTTTTGGGGGTTTTTTTTCAAATTTTTTTTTGGGGGCCTGAAGGACTTTGTGTGATTATTGAATGGTTGCTTAAATGCTCCGCCTGATAGTCCAATGTATGAGTTTTGCCCCTCGTCGGAAGTTATTGTAGCCCTATATATCAGTGCACTGTTTAGGCATTCGCCGCGTAGTGGGCAGTTCTTTTTATTTCTGCAGTTGCATGTTCTTGGATTTGTTGCTTGAACTTCTTTTTTGATGAGTTGCGAATTGTGTCCCTTGATGATGGAATCAGGCGCGGATCCAGGATTTCCCATGACCTTCGCACAGATGGGTCCTTGCAGCAGTGGATCCAGAAATTGGAAATAGATGGTGCCCAGAGAGGGACCTTCACAGATAGACACCTCAGCCACCATAAAAAAAAAATTAAGATTACGTCGCCTGTAGATGGCCGGAAATGGCACTCTCAGGATTTGAATATAATTTTCAGTTTTTTTCTCTCCATTCTTAAAAATAATTTTCAAATATTTACGGGGGCCCGGGCCGGGGTTCCCCTTGAATACGTCATATGTGCACGACATTCAAATTTTAGATTTTTATAATCATGTTCGTCTTATGTGCGGATCGTCCGTAACACGCGAACTTGCTACTGTAATGAAGCAACTAAATGTTGTATGAATGAAAGCAATTTTAAATACGGGGGAATACGATTTTGGTTTTGAAGATTTAAAAACTCATAAAATGGTATTATTTCGAAGATTACCCTTGTATTTGGCTTCATTTAGCCAGCTAGATGCACAGGGCCACAAAAAATTAGGAATTCGCCCGACATACAAATATCAACCAAAAATCTTCTAAAACTCGGAGGTCGTCTTATACACGGGTCGCATTATACGCGAGTATATACGGTATTGCTTATTACGGAATTTAAATTGTAAAAAGATAAATGAACAGATTCTTGAGAGATAAGAATGGATGTTATACAAGATTACTCAGACACGCATTGAATATCAACTATAAATAACATTATATATGGAGGTATTCCCCTGTATATCAATAACTTTGAGGGCACGAATGTTAGCATTTGCTGGACATTACTACAGAAGTAAAAATGAAGTTATTTCAAGGGTTCTCTTTTGGGAACCAACCCATGGGAAAAGGAAGCAAGGACGGACCCGAATACATCGAACAATCAGAAAAGGATCTAAACACACAGTGGCAGTATATTATTCAGTGGTCTAGAGGTATGATGCCAGACTAGTGATCTGAATATCGTGGGTTCGAGTCCCACGGGAGAACTTGCAAATATTTTTTGCAAGTTTGTTCACACGCACTGAGTATTCAGTACATTTTCACGACATGTTCGGCAAAAATCCAGGTAAATTCCATCACGATAATAACAATTACCATTTAATAATAGAACAATTATCGACTTGCTTGCAGTGAAGTGAATCTAAAATGTATTCATGAAGTTATTATGACCTGACGTGATTCAAAAACATACACAAGAGTTGAACCAACTTTAAAATACCACAAACAAGAAAGTGGTGACGATATTTTATTGCTTTAGAAATGTGATTTCAAAAAGTATTTTATACGTAAGGGCTTGCTTTGTTGTTATTTTTTTTAACTTGCAGCGTTTGGGAAATAGGCAACAGGTAAATTGTAGTAAATATAATCAATAATTATAGCCTCTAAAACCTAAATATTGTTAAAGAGTCTTTTTAAAGTTTAAATATGATTTTTTTTTAAAGTTATATTTTTAGATCATTAGACCTACTGAACGGGCCCCCAATAGTCCCGGGCCACAGTGCTGTGCCCATACCTACGCTACTGGACCTGAGTATGTATTCCATATGTGCCTGACCCAACGGCTGGGTGTAATAATGCTAAGCGCATAGAGGTATCTACAATATGCGATATATAACTAATAATAATATTATTATTAGTAGTAGTAGTGTTTACGTAACGTTTGTTATGCACTGTATCATGCGCTATAGAAGTGGAAGACCATAATGTATTGGGAATCTACCTCTCTGGTAGAGTCGTGGTATGGCCTACAGTGCAATTAGTGTAAAAGTGTAAGGTATAAATAGTGTGGATTTAAACACTGTCCTAATGGTAATGTTCGATATAAGTGTCAAGGAAAGTAAGTATGATTGAAAAATGTTCAACATTTTATTTTTATTTCTCACCCTGACCTTCGCCTGGGCGAACTGGGCGAAGGTCTGGATCCCCGCCTGTGGAATTCATGTTTTTCATGCAGCCGTAACGTATTTTCACGTTGTTTTTGTTGAATATTTTGTGGAGCTTGTGTCCGTGTGGGAGGTGTCTGTTTATCAGCTTTATGAATGTACGCCCGTCATTTGGACTATCAGGCGGAGCATTTAAGAGACGATTCAATAATAATAAAAAAAATTGTGGCACATACTTTTTATAGTCAGAGAGTTGTCTATTCTACAACATACCGGTACCAAATTTTTAAAAAATATAGAAAAAAAAGCAACCAACAAAAATGTCCACACTCACACACACAGACGTTGGCGACGGATCAACTTGTACTGAATTAGGTAAGCATCAGCGATAACACAACCTTAAACAAAATAAAATATAGACCAAAATATTATATATATATATATATAAAATAAAACTCGTAGAAATGGTAATAGATTTGCCTCAAAATTTATTAAGAAAATAGACGAGATCTTTCGGGCGTAACCCTTTATCAAGTCAGTGAGATATACATATATATATGTATATATATATATACATATATATATGTATATATAAGATATAAATATACACCTATATATATAATATATATACATATATATATGTATATATAAGATATAAATATACACCTATATATAATATAATGATACCTATATATATGATATAATGGATGATGTTATGTGTTTTGCTATTATATGCTGGGGTAGGTATTTTGTTTACGGTCTTTTTTTCTCGGTCCAGTGGTTTGTTGCAATGACGCACTTAGCAACAAGTTCGGGTGTCTAAAAAACTAAGACCTAAGATATCTTAATTTTCTAGATCTAGAAAACTAAGATATCTTAGGTCTTAGTTTTCTAGACACCCCATATCGCAAGTAACTTTAAAAATAATGGCAACTTATACATGGCGAATTTTTAAAACTCTCTACTGTGTTGTTTAAAATAATGAAATTAACAATAAGACAATAAGAAATAACAAGACGCATCATTCTGTTTAAAACAGGAATTTAATAATTTTGCCATTTCACTATACTACAATCAAGCTTTCAAATTTGAGTGCTTTAACATTCTTTTAAACCAAAAGAAAAAATCAGTTAGATCAATCACAATTTTTTTATAACATTTTATCCTCAAAAATTCATTTAGTGTTTTCTTCCTTGTTGGAAGTTTTGTAAATCATGTGATGATGATCTTACATATCTTCACTTTTCACTAAAACATATTGAATTTTTTAAAATTCAATATTATATGCTTTTGAGAAGATGCTTCATCAAACCACAGAGAACAACCGATTCTACCTAAGTGAAACAAAATGCTGATACACTTCTATACTGGTGACAGCACCAGGGTGCAGAGAAGGTGATTAAACCTCTGGTAGGTCATTCATCCCAGATTATTCAAATGACAATCACAACTATCGTTGTATATTGTAACCACAACAAAACTACTACATTCCTAAAACAAATCTACCAACGTAGACAAAGTAAAGGCTCTTCAGAAATATGTATACCTATCTACAGTATACACCTTTCAAAGAACACTTTGTAGACCTACAGACTATTCTATCCAAGAAGCATTAAATTCATGCGATAATATAAAAAACTGGATACATAACCAATATTGAGACAGTACACCATATATGCAAATTTTCAAAGATTGCCATAACTACACAAATGAAAGCTAAAGCCAACAGTGATCAACACTGAAAAAAAATGATCAGTTTCAGCAATTGGAAATCACACTGAATAGTTGTGATTAAAGGAGATCTTTAAAATCCCACAATTATCAATTATGAGACCATTATAATCATTTAAAATATGATGTTCTAGTCAATTCAGAATCAATAGATATAAACACCAATAAACAGTAAAACTAATATTAACTGCAAAACACGACATAAAATGAAGTGATATATAGCATTCTGCATCGGATCTTCACAATAGATCACAATCCACAGAAAAATCAGTGACAAGAAACTTGAAATACTGCTTTCCATTAGACCAAAAGACTGCAATCACCCACAACATGGATCTTAATATTGAAATGCTCATTGACAATGAGAACTGCTGCAATAAGGCAATGGACCTACTGATAGATAAACACTTACATCGATTTCATTAAACTATCTTGATCTAAAAAACAAATCAAATATGTAATTCTGCATTACTAACACTCATAGTTGACTGGTTTTAGAATAAGGCATTCACATTGCATGCCCACTTGTAACTGCTGAAAACAAATACCAATCCTTCATAAATAATTAAGATAATCATAAATACGATTCTTTAACCAACAAATATCAATTGTGTGTTTATCCATTTTTTTCTTCTGATAAGCATAATTAATTACGATCACTAATAACTGCTGCAAAAAAGAGTGGACCTACTGATAGATCCATTACTGCATCAATATCATCAAACTCTCTTAATCTAAAAACTAAATAAAATATTAAATTCCGGATTACACTCAAAACTTTAGGCAAATTAAGCAAATGAAAATCATCAAACACCAAATCCAGCAATTGTTTGGCTGGTTTTAAAATAAATCAATCATGTCAGGATAATGATAAATACGATTCTCGTATTTATCATTATTGGTATACCTGTGTATGTTTATTCATTCTTTCTTCTAATTTTTTTCTTTATTTCGAACTGGTTTTAACCTTTATTACGATAAAATTTCGAACTGGTTTTAACCTTTATTACGGTCTTTATCATTCTATAATGAATTTCTATAATATTACCATAAGAGAAATAAACTGTGCAAAGCTAGACATATAAATTTTCTGTTCAAATGCATTTAAAATTTTCCCAAACAATGAATATGCATTTCAAAGAAGTTTAATTACTTCAATACTTAATTTAATAGTGAAACAAACATAATTTCATAATCATAATATGATACCATACAATATGATAACAAAATATAAGAACAAAAAAATATAATTTAGTCAAAAAAATGAAATTATAATAATAATACAATATTACATTATATTTCATTTTGATAGAATCTGCTAAAAACTGTTAATAGAATAGTCCTCAATTAATTTGATAGCTATTTTTAAACAGAATATCAATGCGGTGCACAAGATTATACATCTCTGTATACCTCTGTATACTTTATCCATGTGCTTCAAAATATATTTTGAATCGTACTTCAAAGTTAAATATAAAATTGAATAAAAAATGCTGGAATAAAATTACTTTCATCAGATTTTAATAATTAAGTGACCAATACAATTAATAATGTGGAGGTTCATGACACTTACAAACCTCTAAAAACTTACATTTATCTTTTTCTTCTAAGAGAAAAGTAAAAATATTGAGAAAAATAAATGTCTTGATAGAATTTTAAGATCTCAATGGAGCCAGATTTTCTATTCAGACACAAAATGCTAATAAAAGTAACAAAGGTCAGAGGTCATTTTATAGTATAAATATGTGATCTTTTCTCTGTTTTGTGATAGTATATATCGCACTACAGTATATTAGGAATAATTTGGTGTGAAACTCTTCTCCATGTATAGTTTCAATGATTTTTATGATTTATATAATTATTTGGATATTAATATATAATTTGATTTATATAATTTGATATTTATTCATGAAGTTGTATATTTTTATTTGACTTGCCTCTTCTGAAATGCATTTAGTTACTGCACGAAACAGTATTACAAAACATTACTAACATCAGTGCTACTTCTGGGTGGATAGGAAAAAATATATTATTCATATATTTTCCTAACTAATAAAAATGGTATAATATTTATTTTATTTATCATTATTTTTAATGAAATATTGTTGATATTGTTAATATTAATGTGTAAAAATATTCAATGAAATAGAAGACTGAATTGATCTCAATGCATTGTTTGAAGTGCATTTCATTGTTAAGTTACTATAGGAAACCACTGCAAAGTCCCTAGTGTACTAAAACATGTAGTGCAACTTCTGGTTGGAAAAGGAGAAATAATACACGAAGCTGAACATGCGGCACAGGAAGTGCAACCTTCTTCACTGACTGTGAGTGCTCAAGCTCGCTTTGCTAGCCACACAATAATATATGTATGTATGTATATATACATACATACATATATATATGTGTGTGTTATGTATATTATATATATTATATAATATAATATAATAATATATGTCTCTTCAATGCTTTAATGCTGACCAATCATACCATACATCAGGCCTTAGCTAGTCAAAGTTGTTGGTGCAACGTTCAACATGCCGTTCCAATTCTTCTTTGTTGGGAATCACTCGCTGGCACCTAAATTGACAATAAAATATTTTAGGTATCAGAAAACTGGTTAAAATTAACAGTAATGTAATCTACAAACACCTATTGGTCTTCCTTTGGAGACATTAAGCGCTTTCCCATTTTAGTTGTTAGGTACGTATTCTCGATTAAGCATTGTGACGTTAGCGCATGTTTGAGAGTGGCTCTAAGTAAAAAAAAAATCATGTCTGGTGCGGTGTGGATTCCACAGCAGCGTGTATGTGAGAGGTGCTTATTGGAACATTTATAGTAATAATAACAATAGCAACAACAACAATAATATCAATAATAACAACAATAAAACACCAATAACAACAATAATAATTATAATAAATTGAAGAGTGGCCAACGAGACTTACATAGGGCATTCTGATTCAGGATCTGGTTGCTCAGTGCCGTCAGGACCATCAATTTCAATATCGTTATCCACGAACATATCATTTCCGCCATAGTTAATACCACGCCGAAAAATCTACTTACAAAAAGAAACACCTTAATAATTTGTTTTTACAATATTATATTTGTTTAAACAATTTTTTTCTTCATGGTCTAAAGCAATTGCTTATGACTGGGGAATCAGTCGCTGGCACCTAAATTGACAATAAATCATTTTAGGTATCAGAAAACTGGTTAAAATTAACAGTAATGTAATCTAAAAACACTTATTGGTCTTCCTTTGGAGACATTAAGCGCTTCTTTATTGATGCAAGAACAACTGATTGATCAATTAACATTCTGATTGATTGATTGAATGATAGATTACTTGGTTGATTTATTGATAATACAAGATTAACAGTGGTTATATTTGAATAGAAGTACATCCTTACCTTGCCTCCGGGAGGGACTTCTTGGATGTAGTAGCCTTTAACACCCTACGTGAAAGACAATTGCAAAATTTGTAATTATTCTTGGTCGATATCAATTACAAGTAAAGTGTTAAATTACGTACATGATTCAAGATATATCACCCATTATCTCATTTTTTCTTTAAAATTCTAATATTTGAATTCTCTGTAAGTAAATTGCTACTTGCTGGGTGACATGGTTCCTAAGTTTTCTGGGAGTAACAGCAGTCTCTCTTCTTCGTTACTGTTTCATAAAAGTCAGTGCCAATGGGTATCAGCATGCATAGCAAAATATAATTAAATATGTTACAGTTAAGCAAGCTAATTTTACCAGATCTCCCAGTAAAGGAATTTCTTTCAATCTGGGACCCCTGGGGTGAAGCGATGCCCTAATATAAAGGCTTAGGGTGTGGATTAATTTTTAGTCATGAGGACAAAATCCAGGGTTCACAGGATTCGAGCACAGAGACATATTAAACGACAAGCATATAAGATACAGTTTTGCCCATTACTTTAGCTATTAGTAAATATGTGAAAATATAATATAAATTGAACATACTGGTGGTCGCTTCACTTTCCTTGCATCGGAATTGACCTGATAAAATACCAACAAATACAAAAATGTCAAATATAATGAAATATAGTTTAATTTGTAATAAGATATTGACAAGCTAATGAGATGTATGGAACTCACTTGACACATCCATCGTAAGTCACAATACAATAAATTGTTTTAAATACAATTACAAATCTCACCTTATATCTAAATATAAACACTCTTAATATCCTTAATCATAATTATTCTTTTAGTTATAGCCTAACCTCGTCAGCTTAATTACAAAATCCAATACCGTTACCCTTGTTTCTTTGTGTATGTGTTGTGTTGTGTTCTGTACTGTCCTTGTCCGGTTAAGATTATAATGTTGTACTCTGTTCTTGTATTCTTGTATGTTTTACTTTATTATCAAAACATTTTAAACTTTCAAACTTTTACTGGTAGAACCAGGCTTAAAGCTTACCTGGCTTTCTCCAGACGTATTTGCATTCCTATATAATATAACCTATTTTATTCATTGTAATTCCTTATGATGCATTACATGTGAATAAACTGAACTTGAAACTTGATGTAAGTTTCATCCTACAAGTTGTCCACAAACTGAATTGATTCAGTGAGAACACTGAGTATAACATGAAAGTCCAAAATCTATTTCCATCCTAGTAGGGTCCTTCACACCGGTAGACCATCCCCTACTCTTTTTTTAATGAGTGTACTGCATTTTTTTGCACATGAAACTTACTCTTTCGAAAGACGGTTTGCTTTTGTATACTTGTATTTCAGAGCTCCAGATAAAAGATAAGGAAACATTAGATGGAATGGAACTGGGTACAGTTGCTCTCTTTTAACCTCATTGATCTTGTTTTGTAACAATTAAAATTAGGACAATTTCTTTGGTAGAAGACATTTCCTACAGTGGCAGACAATAGTAAGGCCATTTGTTGCTTTCTGTACTTTATTAGAATACTTTGAAGTCTACAAGGGACTCTTCTCATCTGCATCTGTCCCTCCTCTGTATTTTCTGTTGCCATGCCTCTGGATTTCACAGTGATTCATTATGCCATTTTGTTAAGTTAATGTTACATTCTTCATTAATCTTTTTCATGCATCCCTGTATCTGAGCCCAGCATTCCAATTGGTCTGGTGCCAGGGATAGGAATAGGAATACATAAAAGATTTTAGCAGATATGCATCTTCGATACATCGCCAATGGAGATATTTATGTCTCAAAATCCAATAGGCATTCTATTCCTCTTAAAGAGGAATGTCATCCTGCTATGGAACTATTTCAATTATTGCTTTTCTTAACAAAATTGACAAGACAAATTAACCAAACATAATATGACTTTAAAAGATAACAAAGTTAAAACAATTTAAATAATGAATAATGATTATCATAAAATGTGTTGTAAAGTACCTGTTCCTGTAAGTCCATTGCAATTTTCCTCAAAGCTTCGATCTCTTCCTTAGCCTCAGTCAGTTGACCGACCGCATGCTGGCGATCCCTACGCTCCTGGTTGAAATCCGACTGGAACGCCATATTCTGCTGCTGAAGAAGGTCCATTTGTTCTTGCATACGCTGAGTCACATCGTTATCTATGCCCCTGGGGATAAGATTCCTCTGGGGTGCCGAATAAGCTGCTGCAGCTCCGAGTGGTAGTTTAAAATCATGAATATTACGCATGCAGTTCTCCAATTCCTAATGATTAAGAAACAATTGTGATCATAACATTTCTCAACTTAGTACAGTAGTTGAAAAATAAAATTGTCAATTAACTTACTTAGGTTTAAACTTTAGGCATGTTTAAATCATTATCACAAGCTGTTTAAAAATAAAACATGATTGCAAAATTTACTGGAATTTGATCTTAAATAAACGATAATATAAAAATCATTCTGAAATTTTGTTTAGATTGTGTGGTTCTTTTTCTCGCCTTTTTAATGTATCTGGTTTGAAGTGTTTCTTGTAAAATGTGCTCTATTTCAGTTTCTCTACTGCTTTGCATGTTGTTTTTTAACAAAAAATACCAAAGAAAAATATGGTAATAATGAGTAATTACAACATTTATGTATTTAGCTTTATCAAGGTATGTGCATACAACAGGTACTGCACTGTATTAACATTACATTTCTTTAAGAAATTCTACAAGAAAGGAAACAAGCAAGTGTTATAGTAAAAAAAAAAACATACAAAGGAGCTTTTAAACAAATTAGAGTTGCAAACCTGGTTTAGTCTTGCGATCTCCACTTCACTTTCTGCTTTTTGTACCAGAAGCATGTGAACCCATTTCTCAAGTCGTGCTGATCGATTCTGATGTTCTACTTTCTCAGCCTAAAAATTAAAAATGTTTATAAAAAACAAAATTTTGAGAATGTACCAAATGTACATACATGTGTTTTAGTTATCTGCACTGGGAGGCGTGTTAAAATGTACAGGGTAAACTAATATGGCTCACTATCTTCTAAAAAGCACACTCATTTCTCAAGTGCACATTAGCATTTCTGCAAAAAAGACAAATGTTTAAAACATCTCTTTCTAAAGATTGTACATTTAATTACAGTAATGTGTATTCAGCCCTATAGCTGAACACAAAGAGGACAGTAATGGATTTGAATCTGGGACCCAAGGATCTCTATTTAGTTCAGCACAAAGCTGCTACAAACAATTAAGGTGACAAAGCTTACTTCAACAGCATCAATCCTAGCCTTAGCCTGAGTCAACATCTGATCAAATTCCCTCTGCTTTTTGTCCAGAATTGACTCTTTCTGATTCTCAGCTGCCATTCTTTGAAGACTCTCCTTCATTTTTCTGTCGAGGTCTTCTTTCACTCTCATGTTGTCTTCCTCAATCTTTTTGAGTTTGGCTTCAAAGCTGGATTTCATTCCTGCATAATGTTGGTCCCACTCGTTGTTCACCTTCAAAATCTAAAAGAGCAAGAAACAAATATTGAAAAAAATATAATGTTCATTTAATTAGGTTGTTAAATTTAAACCTAATTAATCACTTAATACAGATAGACTTTAGCTTTATATGTGAGCGGTATATTGTTTTATTATTAATATTTAATCCTCCATTTACCTCATCAATTTGTTTCTTCATAGCCGAATTTTCTTTTTTCAAATTTCTAACCACGGTAGAGTCTTCTGGTTTTGTATCAGATGCACCTGCTCCTTGTTTCATTTCAACATCCTGGGAACAATCAAAATGACACTGTCAAACCCTGATGGCATGCCTTATGTTGATATATTGGTCACTTATGCTGGACACTTTTGTGTATGTGGTATGTATATGTATGTGTATGTGCATGCACATATGCATATGCATGTGTATGTGTGTATATGTATATGTATATATATATACATATGTATATGTATTTGAAATGTGAATTCCTTGTTTCTTGCAATTAATTCTGTAAACGTATTTTTAATGTGTTAAAGTTTAGTGAGTGTAATGTCCAAATTTTATGCCTGTTTCCAATTATTCAAGCCACGTTTTTAATTCAATTGCATTGTTTTGATTGTATTTCTTTGCTTCTCCTTGTTGGAGATTATTTTGAATAAATGAAATGAAATGAAATGAAAATAAACTTGAATTATACACAATAAAAAAAATAATACCAAGAAAAATTAAAAAATAATATTCTGTCTATAAATTATTTTTAATAATAATAATCATCAACATCATTTATTTAAGTCAAAATTTTCCCTCTTACGAAGGGTTACTGGCTTTCACAACATCATCACATTTTGAGAGAACAGGTAGTATAAACTAGGAAGTTATTTTTTTTTCTCAGGTACTGTATTATGAACCAGGAAATAATTTTGGTCATCCATCATAGTTAAATGTTTACAGGAAGTTCCACTGCTAATGGCAGTTTTTATTGCTATTTGTTCAAAAAAATTCAAAAAGGACACATTCAATTTTTTTAACAGGTTCAGATGATGTTTGCTGTATATTTGTTATTATTAGTTTGTATATTGATTGTATGTTAAAAAATAATGATATAGCATATCAGTATGAAATATTTCAATTGCTACATTTAAATAAGTCTAAATATCTCTTTTATTCCCATGCCAATTAACAGACAAAAACATAATGTTTTCCTATCTTCGAAAGGTCTATCCCTACTAGATAGACTTGCACTATCTATATTAACGTATACATTGCCTATACTTTTCGTACAACTCAGTAATCCATTAATTAGTTGATGACTGACTGTTTCCATTAACTTTTTAGCATCTTGTATTTTTTAACTTGGCTATTCTTTTCTGCAACTTGTATGTATTTAATTGTGTTTCTGTGTTTCCGAAGTGATTCCAAATAAAAACTTTAAAAAATACTAATATGAGTGCATTTTAAGGAACCATATCTCATAACTGTATCTTATAACGTTGTGACAATGAAGTTTTATCATATCATACTATAATCTTTTCTGTAACAAATATAATGATTTGCCCATATACGGGCATTGACATCATATCACACCATATATGGCTAAAAAATGAATATATGTCATATAGACACTTCACTGCATAGGGAGAACTTTTATTCGCCATTACGTGGATATATAGCAGGGTCAGTCAACTGTGATAATGAATGCAAACAAACGTAAACAGGATGCATTGGGTAAACAAATTAGTGTTCTGCGGTATTGACTTTATTTCCACTGCCTAATTTAAATGAGTTGGATTTCATTATAATAATAAAATAGCCTAACTTCTGTAGTATTTTATACATCAAAAATTACTCATGATGCTTTGAAATCAAACAATATTTTTTAATTAGTAAGCACATTTTTAGTGTTAGTTTAACTTCCTATCTGAATATGGATATTGATTCTATTGTATGCTTATTGATAACATTAACATACAATTCCTTGTAAACTAAAAATAACTCTAGGGAATTTTATTTATTTTATTTTCTTTAAAAAATTAACACTACATGTAAGCATGTTGGGATCTACACAAAATTAAATTCATTCAACAGGAAATGAACACATTTTTAAAATTATATAATGGCTTTGGAATAGGCTGTTATTGAGTATGTCGGCAACTAGAGAAAATAACCATTACTAAATATAACCTATGTTAAAATATCATCATTATTAATAATAAAAATAACATTTTGTATTAAAGACAAGCCAATCAAAATTATTAATTAAGCTAAATTACTTAATATTGGCCAACAAACCCTACAAGTTTTCTTTTATCTGCCTGTGATAAAATATAAGTGAATCCTTTAAAATTACATTAAAATGCTGACTGACTAATTAAAGGTCTAATTAGATATAATTTTACAATGAGACATAGGTCAAAACTACATATACCGTAAAACCTTGGATAGAAGCCCAATGGGCTAAATCTCGAGACGCCCATCTTGAATTGAAGCCCTCTTTAGTTTGCAAAAGTAGCCTCAAAAAGAAAGTCATCTTGAAAAGAAGCCCATGGGTTTCTTTTCCAGATAGCATGGGCTTTTTTTTTTTTTCGAGATATTCAAAGAAACAAAATAATTTAAAAACATGCTTGGTTTATACAGCAGTTTATGTGATTCAATGTTGGTTAATACATGCCATGATACAGATTGATGTTACAGTTGTCCTATTTAATGTTTTATAGTAGTAATTCCCAAAATTTACAGAATTCATTTTGAAGAGAAGCCTCTCTCTTTACTTTGCAAAAGTAGCCTCGAAAAGAAGCCAATCCAAAGTTTGCAAAAGCCCAGGGCTTCAATTTGAGTTTTACGGTATATCATTTAAAAGGATAGCAAGTGATGGACTAATTTTTACATAAGAATTCCTTTAAATTAACAACTTGTTTAAAAATTTAAAAAAATTGTCAATATGTGAACATATTTTAAATATATATATTATTTTCTGAGGAGGAACAGGACTGATAATGGTTTAATAAAAACTTGCTCACTTACTAACTTCTCTTCTCTCTTCAATGCGTTAGCATCGCCCTTGGTTAAAACTTCAAAGCTACGGAGTGCTTCATCTTGTTTCACTTTCTTTGTTTCTTCAAGTTCTTTTTTGAGAAAATTCACCTCCATTCTGGTTTACAGAATATAAATACCATAAACAATTATTACCCCTGAATTGTTTTTACAAAACAAATTCAGCATTTCTATAATACATGCAACCAACATGTAATACATTATATACGCAAGAGTAAAAAAAGTTTCCCAAATAAGGAATTGAACTCAGATTTTAAATTGTCTCATGAAAAATTCCAAAACAATTAAAAAAAATTGTTCAAAGTAACATGAAATTATTAACAAGAACATAGAAATTATTGTATTTAAAAAATGTTTACCTATAATTTTACAGTGAAAAATGACAGAAACACTAGATATGTTTTTATAATTTTTCATTATTCGGTATAAAAACCTTGGTACACATATTTTAAATTCATTACTTTCTATGCTCAAGTTAATAATTTTTATGTTACTGCAAAATGAGCGAGCTAATTTCAAAATTGTTTTCTATGATTTTTTTTTGGGACAATACATCTTTAAGCACCTGGGGTTGTCTTGGAATATGAATCCACTAGAAGGCCAATGAATTCACTTGCTTGAATTAATAACATCAACATAATCCTAACTGAACAAATGGACAACGGCAAAAATTAACCAGTAGATTCCGAAAACAACGGCAATAATCAAATTATATCCGGAAAAAATAATACCTACAACAAAATGTTAATAATAACAATAAAAAATAAATAATAACAACTATAATAAAATAACAATGCAAAATTTATAAAGTGGCAACAGAAAAGTTTCATCTTTACATAATTAATTCAATATTTATTTCCTCCAAAAGCCATCGATGGCCTATTATCCGCCATACAAGAAACATTACATTTACATTCATAAATATACATTTGCAATAGCCAAGAGTAATCACAATAAAAAAAATTTAACAATAGACCAATGTGTTCCAAGCAGAGCAGTACGAGTGGTGGCTTTGATGGCAGAAGACGAATCAAGATTGAGAGACGAGCAAAGCTTGAGCAGATATGGAACAAATGAAGATTTGAAACATTCGGTTTTACCAGGAGGTGGCAAGAAGGCTGATTGTCGGTGATTACCTAAGCGAGATAGAGGTTTGAAGTTGAGGCGAGAAGAAATCTTTGAGAATGTGATCGTAAGACTAAACAATTCAACAAAAAGTGCATAGGGTGAAATATTTAAATCTTGTGTCTTACGTTGTAATACCATATTGATCAAATAGTTGCGGATATGAAGAATATGAAGAGTGATCTGATAGAAGTTTACTTAAAAGATATTCAACAAGTTTCAAGTACGCGCGTTCACATTCACGTATGTTGCCATAAATAGCACATGCATATTCCATCTTTGATTGGATATGGGATTTATATTGAAAGCGAGAGATACTGGATCAAGTGAATTTTTTAGATATTTAATTAAGGAGAACTTGCGAAAACATGATTTATGATGATAATTTGTGAATGCCAGTTTAAATTATTTGAGGTTTTAATTCCTAAATATTTAAGTTCTTGGACGGTGTCAATCAGCGTCCTGTAGAGGGTAATAGGAAAAAGGCAGGATTGCATTTTTGAAAGTGTATGTTCATTATTTTACATTTAGATGGTGTAAAAAGAAGTCCATTAGATAACAATGTTAGATAATTTGCTGTGGATAGCAAAGGATTAAGGAGGCAGTCTTTAAAAGAGCAAACAACAACTAAGTCATCTGTGTATAATGAAAAATGACAATTAATAATATCAACAATATCATTAATGAAACAGAGGAAAAGGATAGGACCAAGATTGCTGACTTGTACCACTCCACAGCTGATAAGAAGCTTGGGAGAGTAATGCTTGAAAAAAAGTTTGCTGAGTTCGAAAATGAAGCCAATTACAAATCCAATCTACAAGTGTATGTGGGAGACAAAATGAATGAAATAATTTAAAAAGGAGTAAAGAATGAGGTACTGAGTCAATTACATTTATTTTATCAATGATGAAACTTAGCAAAGTCCAAAGTTAACATTTTTTTAAGTTCAGATCTAAAAATAAAAATTACACAATTTGGAAAAATTGTGTTTATAAATAATCAATAAGGATTCATAAACCACAATTTGAAAACCTCATTTTATAAAAATGTAAACATTATTTATACTGGTTGTTAAGTGGTTTATATACTGTTTTCATATTTGTGCTATCATGTGTAATGTTATTTATAGATTATACTGAACGTGGATTCTATGTCCATTTTAGGTCCGTTATTATTTCTGATTTACGTTAATGATATTCCCAATACTACTAAACTTGTTAACTTGAATTTATTTGCTGATGATGCAAACATATTTTACTCGGATAAAAATAAACATACATTATTTAAGACTGTTAACGGCAAGCTAATTAAAGTCTCCAAATAGCTTAAGCTCAATAAATTATCTTTAAATATTTCTAAGACTAATTTTATCTTATTTTAATCATAAGTGTAAAGAATCTCTTAATTATTGTATTTTTATTGATAACAATAATATTTCTCAAGTTAAGGAAACCAAATTCTTTGGTATTACAATATATGCAAAACTGTCTTGGAAACCCCACTTAAAAATAGAATTAGCAATACTATTTCACAAAATATTGGCATGATAAATAAACTAAACATTCGCTTCCAAGAAACATACTTTTAACCTTATAAAATACTTTAGTTTTAAATAATAAGTTTCAAACCCCTTTGTTCATGTATTGTATTGATAATAAACTTATTCCTCCTCATATTTGCATCCCATTTATAGAGACATCCGACCAGCATGGCTACAATACGAGGGGTGCTAAAAACTTTTTAATTGAATATTATACATCCAATCTTTAGATGTTTTTCAGTTTTACATACAGGTCCCAATCTTTGGAATTCACTCTTGGCTAGTTTTAAAACTAAACCTACAATCATTACTTTTAAAACTAATTTTAAGTCTCTGATCTTGGAATATGGTAACAATTCAACCTGATGAAGAATGTCCAGCTTTATACATCTTGGCAGCTCACATTTTACCTTTATTTTTATTTACTCTTTTTTTCCTGGTTTTTATTATCATTTTTATTTACTCTCTTTTTTCTGGTTTTTATTATCATTTATTTACTCTCTTTTTTTTCTGGTTTTTATTATCATTATTTATTATAATCATTATTTATTATTATTATTATTATTATTGCTATTTTTTTTTTAACTTTTTCTTTTATTTTTATTTAACCTTTTTTTAAAATTCCACCTCAGTTTTTTCGTTCATAACATGTTATTCTTATTATTGTGTCCATCAGATTAATTATTGTCGTATATACTGTTTACTTTTTCTTAAATGGGGGTCAAGCTTCAAGTTCTTTGAACTTAATTGACCTCTATCCACACACAGTTTGTATTTTTCTTATGGTTATGACATAATATAATTATGAAATATTATTTATGTGAATGCTATATTGTGTGTGGAAAAAGTCTAATAAATAAATAAATGTATTCTAAAAGTGCGATCACCTTCAAATTACTGCTTATATTGAAACCTGTCTC
>NW_022707798.1:565462-573636 GCF_011630105.1 Anneissia japonica | reverse complement strand
ACACACACACACACACATGTGTGATGTGTTTTGGTATGTTATCTTTTTCCTAGCTCAGCAATTGAAATCATGTGTGTTTACACTGGATTTAAGTCAGAGCATAAATTGTTCATGAGTGTAAACTGGGCCTACGGTATGAACTTTTAATAGATCCACTTCATGAAATGGTTTACTAAAGGTATTAATTCAAGTTACCATGACACTATCAAAAGTTGCAGATTCAGGTTTCATATCCATACTCTCTCCACTTCTGAAGCTTTTCACAGATTCATCGTCAGTGTAGATGTCATCAGTGCCAGGTGGATGAACACTGGAGTTCTTCAAAGACTCAATCCCTTCAAGACTGTTATTCTGTGAAAATGCTGATTGTTGGGATATTGTTGGTGAATTGAGTCGCACATGTTTTTGTCTTTTTAGTTTCTCACTGAACATGGATTCCTGTTGCATACTCCATTCCTCAATGTACTCATTTCGCTCCTTTGAAGCTAACAAAATTCAATTGAAATGCATTAGTTAAACACATACACTGTACAATACATAATCTGACATACTGGTCTGCTACGTACAAAATGGATGAAACAGTGCAGTGTCTTTACAACCATATAATAACATACAAATATTAAGTATTATGATATAATCATCTTTAAAAAAGTCAATTTCTGTCAGTACGGTAGCCCTCTGATAATAAAGAGTGTTCATCCAGGGATCCTACGACACAGTAAATTTACAAAACTAAAGCTAAATCTACTGAATTGGAAAGAAAAATAAATTTTGAACAATTAGCATTAAATCAATAAGACTATTAAGTAACTATAAAGATACAGTAATAATACAACAATAATGATGATGCTACATGTAGGTGCACTCCATTTTTAGATGCGACTTGAGGAAAATTTTAGAAATTTATTATAGTTTATTGATCTTTAATTTCCACCAGTAGAGATTTTTCTCCATACCTGTACCAGCGTCAAATAATTTTTTTTTTTTTTATTGCCCTCACATCCAACAGCAAGTACACTCGCCACTTACAGGATGGAATGATGCTTTATAAACTAAGACTCTTTATGAAGCTTAGAGAGTGGAGTTGTTTTTAGTCGTGAGAAAAAATTAGACTGTGACAGGAACTGAACCCAGGATCCTGGGCTCAGGAGGAAAGCATCTTAACCACTGAGCTATTCAACTACACTCCTCTAATAAACAACACAAACCTTTTTTCAGTTTCTCAGCTACATCATTTCTGCCGCTGCTTATCAATGCCATCACAAGCACAACAAGAGGATTGGTACCAGACAACAGACACTTCAGCCAACTGTCCAAGACACCATAGATGCGTTCACCCAATGGAAATCTCTCAATTTCGTTGAGTTTTTCAGGTTTGATTTTCAAATTTGATCCAAGTGTTTTCCATTCATCTTTCCCTTGGCATTCGAGGCTGACAATATCGAAGAACCATGGTAGATCACAAGTTGAGGGCAGAGTACTGTGTTCAGAAACATCTAGATTTGGTATAAAAAGGACATTTAAAAACAATAATCAATAGTAAGCTCTTATATACCACTACATTGAGACTGCTGCTCTTATTAATAGCCCTGGTTATGGAATACAAGTACAATATTGACAACTATGCACAATATGCAACCTCATAGTAACCTCCACACTCCATGGAGAAAATTTTCAAGGCTTACTTTTTCTTTGCCCTCTTCTCCCCCTCTTTGTTTTCTTAGTGTCTGTTTAACTTATTATTCTACTTATTATTTTATTCCATCCATGTCAAAATTGCAATCTGTCCATAATTTGATACTATATATATATACTTTTTATGTTGTTATAAATATTGTCATTGTCTTCCAGAGTTCTTGTTTAAGTAATTATGTAACTTTTGTGTATCAACTCAAAGAAACAAATTTCATATATATGTATTTTATAAGACAATGAATAAATGAATCTTGAATCATAGTTCTTTTACAGTAACTTATAATAGGTCTATTAATAATAATTATTATTATTATAATTATTATTATCATCATGATTATATTATTATTATCAATTTATTATTAGTCAAACATCTAATAAATTTTTGAAATTCAGTCAGTAGTAACACATACCTTTTTGAAGCTTTTCTGCTAGATCTCTGCGGCCGGTTCTTTCAAGGGCTGATGAGAGTTGATCTCGCAAATCTGCAGTCTGAACGCGCTTCTGTCTCCACATCTTCAGTATCTGATAGATTTGTTGTTTTGGTGAAGAGTACTGTTCCCGAACAGCATCTACCTCACCAGTCTGGATATCAAGACGAAATGCAAGACTTCTCCAATTATTGCCAAGCTCTCCGGCCAGATCAAGTAGTTCATTATCTGAAATCTGGGATTCTGTAATACACAAGCAAAAAGTATAGATTTGGAAAAAGGAGGTGGATGACTTACTTGGTATCATGCACAAAATCAATAAGTAACGCAGACGTGGCTAGCAACCTTCAATTAACAAATATTAGAATGAATTTGGCACAAACAATCTAATGCTGTGGGGTCAGCCTACAGAAGCTCCATAAAAAGTAGGTTTGGATTACCTTGTAAGCCAACCGCCATAAAAATTTGGCTATCTATTGCAAGGACTTTATCGACATTGTAGCAATTTCATGGAAAGTACCATTACTCAAGGACTTGCTGCGATAAATGGATCCATATAATTGAGCTTTGAAGTAAGAAGCAAAGTTATCTTACGTGGTTCTGCTGCACCAGAGGGAGAATGAGAGCCATCTATGCTTTTTGTACCTGAAGATGACGATGATGTAGAAGAAAGCTGGTGCGTTAGAATCCGGATGGTGTCTTTAAGTTTCTCCTTTTCACGGTTAGACTCAGCAAATGCCTTGGCTAGATGTACAAAAGTAAAATTGTACATTAATTTGTATGTGTTTGATATATATTTAACTAACTTTTTTGTATCTTCATATACTTTTAATTTCTTACTCATATGTAACAAGGAAAACAATTCTCATGACATCATTATGACAATAAAGGATAATCTGAATCTGATAATTTAAGCAAGGCTCGAGTTCAAAGAAACATAATAGATTATAATTGGTTTTTTTTCTGGTGCAACGTAAAATAATCAGTTAAAATGGCACTCTCATACTTTAAAAATTCTTAATTTGATAAGTTCAATTTTACTTAAAACACATACCTGCCTATGATGGTTACATCATGCCTATGATGATTACCGTATATCTTGCCTAAAATACATCATGCCTACAATGGTTACATTGTGTCTATGATGGTTAAATTATGCCTACAATGGCTTTAGTACATCATAGAGAACACCATGCTTTTTACAGTTGGTACAACTGTCATGATATATCCATCACACTACGCAAGATGCGCCTATTGTAGCATGCCTATCACTGTACTTCATGTATGGGTAGCTATTTTCTACACAGGATGCACTGTACAGTTTAAGAAATAATTTCTTACAGATGCTGTGAACGCCTTCACTGGTTTTCTTGAGTTTCTCATTCTCTTCCTGCAATTTCTTGTTTTTTTCAAGTAGTTTGTGTAAGTCATCTTTATTCATAATTCTGGGAAAAAATATAAAAATTATTAATAATAGGTTTCTTACTTTGAAGTTTCAACTGACTCTTCCAATAGACACTATATTTTTTTTTTAATATTGTAATATTTGTCATTTTTCTATTTGTACATTTAAAATTTAAATTCACTCTGTGCAGTGGTTCTTTTGAATTAAAGTTTTTAAACAAAAGATACCAAAAATAACAATGCAAACTGACTGCCAAGCCAGATTATGATCTTTTACTGGCTATACTAAAGAAATGTTCATCAAATCAAATTAAATCTTTCTTTATTCTGGAAATACTTAGGTATTGAAAGAGTATTTCTCTTATACTCTTTCAATACCTAAGTACTGATCTCCCAAGAGGTCCAGATTCAACAGTAACAAAGTATATACACATAAAATTTTTATATACATATAAAAGATAACTGGATAGTTAAGTATTCGTCTTAAACATATTTAAAGTACTGTAATGGTGTCAAATTTGCAGCAAATATATAAGGGGAGCTAATTCCATAATTTACAAGCCCTGTAAAGGTAGGTTCTTTTTCCTTGTATATTGTTCCAGATTGGGATGATTAGTGTACATAAGAAGATGGATTTCTTATATTTTTGGAATGGACAGTATTAGTAAATTTAAAAACCGAAAGGTCCACTGATTAATCTCAGATAAGATAGCATCATACATACTCAAAGTATCAAATTACACGCCATCGTGTCGGGATCCAATATTATGATATAATTGATGTTGAAATATTGAATCCCGACATGATGGCGTACATTTCGATACTTGGAGTATGTATTATGCTATAGTAAATTTAAGTTTTAAGTCATCCTGTATATGATCCTGATCATTATACAGTAATATGTTTATAAAATACCATAAAAAAGATAGATTCAAGCTAATTGAAAATTTTGTAAAAAAAGAAAAATTGAACAGGGGTTACCATTCATGATGCAAGAAGCAGGAACAACATTACCTCTCAGCCAAATGCTCAGACCACATGGATTGGGGGACGTCCATGACAAAAACAAACATAAAAATCAAGATCAATATGGAAGCAGGGAAATTATTATTTTATTTTTGTGGTATGAGATGTGCATCTTAGTTATAATTCAAGAAATGGTACTTTACACACAGTCACACTTACACAAAGCAAGGAAGGTTAACACCAGTCACTGATATCCTACAGACATAGACATAACACAGACATTAATAAAAAATTAATAATTTTATTTGGAATAACACTTTTGTAACAGTGGTACACAACCATGTGGGCAGTACATCCTAAAGAAAACATAGGCATAAGAAATTAAATGAAAAAAAAAATTTACAAAAATGAATTCCTGCGAGACTCCATGTAGATACTCCCAAAAAAGACCCAATGAATAGCCGAGAACCTCCTGACACCTCTATAGTACATTCATCAAATGTGATATTAAAACATATTATTAATCAATTTTGATACAAAATAATATGTTTGTTCACACTCTGGTGAACTCTTGTCTACCAAACTCCAAATATACAGCACATACTGATTAACATTGTATCAGCTGACATTGCCATACTCAGATAACATTGTATCAGCTGACATTGCCATTACTGAGATAACAATAACATTGTATCAGTTGACATTGCCATTACTGAGAGAAATCATAAAGAGATACCAGTGTGTTAACACGTTGACTGCCAAACTTTTTTTAAGGTTTTGCCCTGTGTGCCAAAACGAGTATACAAATATAAACATACTTTCTTGAAATCTTATCAAGTCACATATCATCAAAATGGTGTGTCTAATAAATTGGCAGGAAAATATTAGGGAACGAGTAAACTCATTGCTGGCAATGGGACAGTACATTAAATAGCCTCTGCCAAGTGCAAGTTTTCTCGTCCGCTTTTTTTCATGGGTTGGATGGTATATGTTCAGAGAGCACCCCCACTCATGCAATCTTTTATACTGACGGAAACATAACGCAATAAACATACATACGTTATTTGTACAGTAAGTCTATGTGAATCTTCTATTTGCTGTTAAAGTCTGTGGTTCTACAACTTTGAATAACAATGAAATAATAAACGCTATAATGTCACCCCGGTTTTGACGAGTATATTTGTCTCTGGCGCCCTCAACAACACCCTGTGGGAGGATTATACTCATCGCTGGCAGTGAACAAATTAACACTACTGTCACTTTGAAAAGCAACTTGATGTCTTGCTCTAAGAAACAACTTTCCTCCAGTTTATAGGGCGTGATGCCAGTACCTACATTGGAAGATATTTGTACTAACTATTATTGGCAATGACACTAACTCTAAACTATGCTGGAGTACTTACATCAGAGTAAGAAAATTAGTTCCTCCACCTGTTCTTTTGTACTTGTATGAGTACCATCTAGTACCTTATTTAGTTGTTGTTTATATTTACTTATTTTGTAATTCGAAAGTTTAGTTTACTGCAGGCAGTAATAAAATGGAAAAAATTTATAAGCCTATATACAGTGTATGACATACCAAGAGATCTATTTATTGCTATTATGTAATAATCTGAAATGATGCAACACAGCTGAGATACAATCCTCTCCACGTACATGTCATTGAACCAGGACTGACTCATGTTAACCTTATGTGGCATCCTCCACAAAATCCTGATTCAATGACCAATTAATTGTACATCCTACATAGTAAACATTTCAAAAATCTCAATGACATGACCTTACTACTCCCCTAAAAAAGGGACAGAATGGTTAGTGAATTGTTAATTCTAAATGAATTTGGCTATAATTCTCCATTCTAATTATAAAATAATTTTTCTCACAACAAATTTCCTACTGTATGTAGTTGGTTAAGATTTTAAAATAAAAGTAAAAGATAAAAAAAGGACAATTTACATCTGTCTTCATTTCTATACTATTATATTAATATATATGTGAAAGAGAAATATCCGGAATCTGGAACGTTCATTATGAATCATCAACTCATTGATGATTCATAGTAGTAGTAGGATGTATGTGCAACTGCACATGGATGGGGATTCTGGCCTGTTATCATTTGCCATCAGTTGTGACTAGGCCTAGCCCTAAAAATGTCTATCAAATTTAATAATTATTATTGAAAACTACATTTTCATGAGGAAACAAGTTGATCGAAAATACTATACGGTAACTCCCTGCTAACATAAAATAAATTGGAATCTCCCTAAGCTATAAATAGATCTGTTTCCGTGAAACCCTACAACTCAAACATTATTATAATAACAAAGGCTTCGCTTGGGTGAGTTTGTCTCCTCTCGTTACTGTAGTCCGTAGCCGCCTAGATACATACAGACCAAACTTGCGGCTAAATAACACTTGGTACGCGTCAAATTGCCCTATTTTAAACAAATAGTTAATATGATTGTCTGCACTTACACTAAAAGAACACAATATTTTGAAAGTTAATGTCTACCTACCATAATTTTTCGTAATACGGCAACTTTAATAAAGCCAAATTTTAAACGCACTTTTTCTGTTAAAAACTGAATGGGGAATCCCCACCATAGCTTCTCCTTATTGTAACGTCATTTCTAGCACGCCCTCTACTGTTTAGTATTATATTGGGGGCGCTTGTTATTGATAGATAGAGTACTGGGGTTGTTCCTATCAAGGAGGTTTAAAATAAACCTCCAAATGAAATAAATCGTATTCATCAATAAGCTGTTCAATAGGCCTTTTTCACGAATCGGTAGACATCTTGAAGTGATGATAAACATTGCGAATCAGCGGTGCGTAACCAACAGAAATAAGATAAGCTTTTGGGCTGATTTTCTGACATCATGTTGTTTAAAAAATCATAACTCCATAACGGGGCGTCGTATCCAAAAAATGTTTCCAGGAAAATGTTCTTAAAAGACCAGTCTACACCACTATATGGTAAAAAAAAATTATATATAAAAAAAATTGAAAAATTTTGTTGACCTCTGAAATCAAGATTGAAAAAGGCGTATAGTCGATTCAAATATATTTTCAGAGACAATAACGTAATCCACAATGCTTTTTGTTGGTTTTGAATTCTAGTAAATGTACCTGCATTTATTGATTTTCGCTATTAATATCACTGAAGTCAAGTAAGAAGTTTGCCCATTGATATTACTACGTACTATCCCCATTATTAATTCTGTTACAACGACCATTGAAATCACCAAGAATAAGAATATGTCCATTCTCATCAAAATGAGCGTCTCAGATAAAAGGGTGGTACTGTATATAATAATTCTTCTGAAAGGGTTTTATCTAGAGAGACTCAAGACCTACCTTTTTAAAAAAAATTTAAATTTTCCATTTTTGTTGTTTTTACATTGTTGGTTTTACTTCCATCGTTTAGTTTTTCTAGGATAGGCTACTCTAGACGCCAACATCATTTGATCATCTGTGATGATCCTGCAAACCACTGCTGGCCTGTGGTCTCAATTGCAGGAAAACGATGCGCTGATGTTGGTTCCCCTGCGATAGTCTGTTTTCTCATTTTTCGTTTCTTAGGTCACTTGTTTAGACTTTAGGATTTAGTTTTTGGTTTGTTTTCTTTCGTGTAACTTAAGGGTATAGAGACCATGTAGTATGCGCTTTACAAGTCCCAAA
>NW_022707798.1:561745-565143 GCF_011630105.1 Anneissia japonica | reverse complement strand
GATATAAGCCTATGTGTATACGAATAGCATATTATGGACTTTAGAAACACTTTATTAGAGAAAAGAAATATTTCGACCTATACTTAGGTACTATATATACATATATAGGTATATATATATATATATATATATATATATATATATATATATGATGCTAATATACATTATATTAATATGTACATTACATATATGTATATAATTTTAATATATATATATATATATTCATATACATATGTATATAAATCATTATAATAATATGTAAAATCTAAATCATTTTTAAAAATATAAGAAAAGAATACCATAATGGACTAGAAACAATTTATTTGAGAAGAATTTCAGTATGTTTATATTGTTTATACAATATATATATATATACATATATATATATATATAATGTACATTTAATATGCCTATAAATCAGTATTAATATTAGTTCATATCGTGCTTTATCATTAGTTTTTGTTAATATTATTTTTATTAATGCTGATTCTATTATTGTAAATTTAAAAAAAATGTAACAAGGGCAACGATTTAAAAAAAAAACACTTTAATTTTGGCATAGTTTGGGTTTGCATTTAAATTTCTTTTGGTAATTATTTCGTATACAGTACAATTGGGGCCGAGTTGACTTGGGCCGAGTTGACTTGTCGTGAGATCGTTGTATACATTTCTTCACACTGTACTCTTATTTAACAGAGAAAACCCGCCACTTGCAGAAAGGAATAAAATCTGACAATTGTAACATTAACAATTTAAGCAATCTTAATAATTAAGAAAAACACATATATTAATGTTTAATTTTGTTCACGTTAAAACACTGACATAAAATATGAGTACATACTGTAGACCTAATCATAAAAAATTGAAGTAGAAAAACCACATTATGATTTTTTTAAATATTAAAAATTTATTTTGAATCCGACTAAAATCAAATGAATGCATGATGGCGTGCATTTCGATACTATTTTCTTCAGAACCACGCCCAAGAATTAGGCCTACGTTAAAATTAGGTGGTGTGCAGCATCTAGTATCAATTATCCACAATAGTCCTTCATATTTGTTCGACCATTGGGGGCTATGTTTGAAACCCGTCAGTGACATGGATGCATCCAATGACGTGAGTGACATGTCGGTCCTTTTCAAATATTATTTACTAAATAATAATACTAATTAGTCATAATAACGATAATAAAGGTGATAACAACAACAATATTAATAGTAATATTTATTTTAACAATACTAATAGTAATAATATGGTAATAATAACGATTGTTCAGGAGGAATTTTATAATTAAGAGAAATTTATAAACAAAAATTAAGTAAACCATTAAAGGAGGAAATGGGAAGATTCCATAGGGAATACGTGGTTAAGATTAAAGTGAAACTTAGAATAGTGGCAACTTAGAATAGTGGCACCAGTTAGACTGGAAGAATGTACATTTCTAAACAATAAATTAATGTGTGGTTAGGTAATGACTAGGAGTTAAAGAAAGGTAGTTGAACCCAAAAAATAGTCAATTAATTATCAAATACTGAGAATTTTAAATACCACTGATGAGAAAAGTGTCACTGTGATAGGTTAATATTAAAAAATGGGAGGTAACAAATGTGTAACAAAATGTGAACCAGTGACCAAATGAATGAGAACTAACGAGAATTAACTCGAGAACTAACTCGAAATTAACCAAGAATTAAGTGAGGATTATTGTGGAATTGAATTAGAAACCAAGCGGAATTAATGTGAATTAACAAGTGAAGTTAGAATTGAAAATTTGAGGAGTCAACACAAAGTTGAATATTAAGTGAATAGCGATACCAGTGAATTTACTGAATCATTTACATGAAGTATCAACAAATTGTGAATTGTAACCTGTGAAATTGAGTGAAAATAAATTGTGAATTTTGAACCTTAAAAGCTGAGTTCCTTTACTTTGTCTCGCGAACAACGATATTTAAATATCTATTTTAATTATACTAATTAGTGATAATAACATTAAAGGTGATAATAGCAATAATAACAGCAATAATAAATTAAAGATAACGTTTATTTTTGTAATAATAGTAATATTAATTAGTAATAATAATAATTATGATACTTATAATACTAGGCCTACTTCGATAATAAAGGTGACAACAACAACAATAATAATAATAATAATAATAATAATAATAATAATAATAATAATAATAATAATAATAATAATAATAATATGAGAAAAATACCAATAAAACACCAATAACAATATTTTTAAAATTACTATTATTAAAATAATAAAATACTAAGACTAATATATAATAATAATATGAATAAAAAAAATCGAGAATTTTTTATTATTTATATGATAACAATAATAATATCAGCAAAAATTTAAACAATACATAATGTTAGTGTTACTAATAATTAATATTAAAACTAACGGTAATAAAAACAACAATAATAACAGCAATAATAATTGTGGCCGAGTTGACTTGTGGCCGAGCTAACTTGTGGCCGAGTTGACTTGTGGCCGAGTTGACTGCAGCCGAACTTTTTTTGGCCGACTTGATTTGTGGCCGAGTTGACTTGTGGCCGAGTTGACTGTGGCCGAGTTGACTTGTGGCCGAGTTGGATCGAATTCGAGTTTACTTGGGGCCGAGTTGACCTTCTTCCGACCTACCGTATTATGGGTATCTTGAAGTCATTCGTCAGGAGGTACTTGACGAGAGAAAAATTCGATGAAATCAACTTTGTTTACCTTCCAGTCTTAGGAGTAGTCAGTCACACTTCGTTCTCAGTTCATATACTTAATAGAGCATTTTTGCCGGCGTAAGTAATAAAATAGGAATACTCAATTGGCTAGGCCTCTCTGGAAAGCCTGCTACTTGCGGCATTTCTTCTCAATCCATCAGCTGATGTTGGGGAACACCCTCACAGCCAACTTTAATATCCAAACATTGCAGCAAAACATTCCTCGCCTCTAATGCACTTAAGAGGCCTAGGCCTACTCTTCCAAAGTAGTGCATTATTAATTAAAGATAGCGAGACGGAGGTTAAGGTTAGTGTTAGGCCTACTAGGCCTAGCTAGGGTGGCGGCTACGACGGCAGACTTCACATATTTAGTAAAGTGCATAGATAGCCTCCAGTTTTGCGAGCCAGATTTACTCTTAGTCTTATAGGCCTTTGCTTGTTTCGTTGGAAGGTATGTTTATGGTACAGTTGCAAAAAAAAAAAGAAAGAAATTTATAAATATCTTGTAGGTGGTCTTGGGTTGTACCACACAGTTCATATTTTTTAGCCAATTCCTATATGTTAATTCTTTTTGAATTTGTCCATGGCCAAAACAAAAAATTTGCATGACACAGAAAGTAAATGAAACAAGTAAACCTGAAGACAGAGGGCTGTCAGCATGGCCAATTGC
>NW_022707798.1:558370-560320 GCF_011630105.1 Anneissia japonica | reverse complement strand
GTTAACTCGGCCACAAGTCAACTCGGCCACAAGTTATTTATAATTAAAATGAAATGTAAATATTCCAGTTTCTGCATCCTTTTTCTTCAATATGATTAAAATGAAGTACACAGTATGTTTTAGTAAAATTCTTCTCATCGTCGTGAGATCGTTGTATACATTTCTTCACACTGTACTCTTATTTAACAGAGAAAACCCGCCACTTGCAGAATGGCGAATAAAATCTGACAATTGTAACATTAACAATTTAAGCAATCTTAATAATTAAGAAAAACACATATATTAATGTTTAATTTTGTTCACGTTAAAACACTGACATAAAATATGAGTACATACTGTAGACCTAATCATAAAAAATTGAAATAGAAAAACCACATTATGATTTTTTTAAATATTAAAAATTTATTTTGAATCAGACTAAAATCAAATGAATGCACGATGGCGTGCATTTCGATACTAATTTCTTCAGAACCACGCCCAAGAATTAGGCCTACGTTAAAATTAGGTGGGGTGCAGCATCTAGTATCAATTATCCACAATAGTCCTTCATATTTGTTCGACCATTGGGGGCTATGTTTGAAACCCGTCAGTGACATGGATGTATCCAATGACGTGAGTGACATGTCGGTCCTTTTCAAATATTATTTACTAAATAATAATACTAATTAGTCATAATAACGATAATAAAGATGATAACAACAACAATATTAATAGTAATATTTATTTTAACAATACTAATAGTAATAATATGGTAATAATAACGATATTTAAATATCTATTTTAATTATACTAATTAGTGATAATAACATTAAAGGTGATAATAGCAATAATAACAGCAATAATAAATTAAAGATAACGTTTATTTTTGTAATAGTAGTAATACTAATTAGTAATAATAATAATAATTATGATACTTATAATACTAGGCCTACTTCGATAATAAAGGTGACAACAACAACAACAACAATAATAATAATAATAATAATATGAGAAAAATACCAATAAAACACCAATAACAATATTTTTAAAATTACTATTATTAAAATAATAATACTAAGACTAATATATAATAATAATATGAATAAAAAAAATCGAGAATTTTTTATTATTTATATGATAACAATAATAATATCAGCAAAAATTTAAACAGTACATAATGTTAGTGCTAAGACTAATAATTAATATTAAAACTAACGGTAATAAAAACAACAATAATAACAGCAATAATAATAATTGTGGCCGAGTTGATTTGTGGCCGAGTTAATTTGTGGCCGAGTTGACTTGTGGCCGAGTTGACTGCAGCCGAACTTTTTGTGGCCGAGATCGAATTCGAGTTTACTTGGGGCCGAGTTGACCTTCTTCCGACCTACCGTATTATGGGTATCTTGAAGTCATTCGTCAGGAGGTACTTGACGAGAGAAAAATTCGATGAAATCAACTTTGTTTACCTTCCAGTCTTAGGAGTAGTCAGTCACACTTCGTTCTCAGTTCATATACTTAATAGAGCATTCTTGCCGGCGTAAGTAATAAAATAGGAATACTCAATTGGCTAGGCCTCTCTGGAAAGCCTGCTACTTGCGGCATTTCTTCTCATCCTCAATCCATCAGGTGATGTTGGGGTAACACCCTCACAGCCAACTTTAATATCCAAACATTGCAGCAAAACATTCCTCGCCTCTATTAGTCTAATGCACTTAAGAGGCCTAGGCCTACTCTTCCAAAGTAGTGCATTATTAATTAAAGATAGCGAGACGGAGGTTAAGGTTAGTGTTAGGCCTACTAGGCCTAGCTAGGGTGGCGGCTAAGACGGCAGACTTCACATATTTAGTAAAGTGCATAGATAGCCTCCAGTTTTGCGAGCCAGATTTAGGCCCCATAAAAAATTTTATTAGTTTATCATCCTATCAAGACCAAAAAACTGATGAGGGAGGGAGGTTTTTTTTTTTTTTT
>NW_022707798.1:505551-558192 GCF_011630105.1 Anneissia japonica | reverse complement strand
AAAAAAAAAAAAAAAAAAATCGCGATTTCGTCAAAAGAGATGCGCGCGGGGATGATAAACTAATCATTTTTTTATGGGGCCTTACTCTTAGTCTTATAGGCCTTTGCTTGTTTCGTTGGAAGGTATGTTTATGGTACAGTTGCAAAAAAAAAAAAAAGAAAGAAATTTATAAATATCTTGTAGGTGGTCTTGGGTTGTACCACACAGTTCATATTTTTTAGCCAATTCCTATATGTTAATTCTTTTTGAATTTGTCCATGGCCAAAACAAAAAATTTGCATGACACAGAAAGTAAATGAAACAAGTAAACCTGAAGACAGAGGGCTGTCAGCATGGCCAATTGCTCACCATTTTTTTTTCTCTGGTCATCAAATTAACCATTCCTTAACTTGAGTTGAGAGCCGTGCTCAATCAGGTTTTTGTTTTACTTTTTTTCTGCACTGGTCAAAATCCTTCTCGGAAAGACTATTAGCGAGCAAGGCGTATGTGGCAAAAGGTATGATGACTGAGAAAAACAGAAAAAATTAACGATAGAAATTCTCCACAATGCAAACCATCATCAAGTTAGGTGTGAAGGTAGCGGCGTCTAAAGTAAACATTTAAAATGACTCCCTAAATCTCATATGGAGATTTAGTTTGTGTAAAGCATCGTGTGTGTATGTTTGTCTTGTGTAAGGGATTGTCACCTACAAGTAGGATAGTGATATATTCGCTGTTGACAATCCTTGTCACATGTATTGTGTGCCTAAATAAATAAATAAAAAAAATAAATATATAAAATATTTAAAATACAGTTACATTTTCTTTATTTTTCTATCTTCAGCCTCTTTCCAACGTGGCACCTTGGTGTTGCCAACAGTCTTTTGTTCAACTCACATCTAGGCTTTGGTCTTTACCTATACAACAGGAAATGTTTAAAAGCTGCACCATACACCTACCGTTTGCTATGGAGTGTTTATGGAAGCGCGCTGTTTAATTTTGGAACGATCCTGATATGCGGTACTGTCCGTCAACTGCTGATCAAGGACAGACTGATCAGTATTCTATATGCAATATCGTCCAGCCTATGCTTTATGGCCGTGACAAAACAATTCTTTGATTTTGTTGACTCGAGATACTGATGAAATTCCAGGTCTCATAAGGATTGTTTGTATTGTCCAAATATTTTCAGGAAATTTCTATAGGATATCATTTAGGATATTAATACAGTAGTGTACATTTTTCCTGATAATGTGGTTTCAAGATAGGTTAGCCACACCTTAACCTGAGTGCAATTGTCTGTGTAATTCAGTCCTGGTTAAAAGCTGGAAGAGATATGAGGGCTTACCTCAGTAACATATGTATGAGTCTGGAATTGGAAAGGGAGGGGTGTGTGGTTTGGCAGGTCATGAAGGGGCTCACAAAATAAGGTGATTCAAGGTGATTTTTAATTGCTTGAGCATGATTTTTTTCCCCTTCAAATATTTGTTTGGGGTGTCATTCCTCCTCCCACCACCCAACCTCTATATATGCCACTGCTTACCCTGTAAAATGAAAAAGCCATGCCTGGCTAGAAACTTAACTGAAAACATGTACTGTACCTCTGACATTGAGTGGTATCATTTTGTTTTACATATTTCTACTAATTATTATTGTTAGTAAAAAAAAATCATCACTGAAAACGTGATAATTCAAAGCACAATATTAATTACAGTTCAGTTAATCAAGTGTCATTAAGTAAGATTTTTATATGTTGAAATATAAATTGCAATACAAAGTGATAACATTTTCAATATTTACTTTAGTTGTTGAAAACAGTAAAGAAATGTAAATAAAGTAATAGTCATGTAGTTTTTAAATTTTTCTTTATTTTTATTAACAACTTTAATGAGGGTAAACCAAAGTGGCATACATTGGCCTGTCAAAATTATTTGACAAATCATGTTTGTGAGACAAAATTCAGGTGTGGAGGATCCAGAATTTTTCAGAGGGGAGGGGGGGGGGCACAACATTTCTAGAATAGATAAGTGAGTAGTACTTATTTCAATACATGCATTGAAATTTTAAAATTAATGGCATCTGCTGCCCCAGTCCTACACTCAATCTGCACCTGATACAGTATACAGTACTTTACCAAAATATGCAACTCATAGATAACCACAAACTTCACTTTTGTTAAATATCAAATGAATTAACTTTACATGTTATAAACAATGCAAATAAACAGTAGTTAAAGCATGTGAATCAATTGTGTGTTACAGAATTTGATTATTGGGGCGATTCCTTTTAAAAACTAAATTAGTTAAGATAAAAAAAATGCATATAATGACTCAAGAAAATCAGTTTTAATTCAGAATTTGATTATTGGGGCCATTTTTACCTACCTGTCATATGGGGCCATTTTTACCGGGGCCATTTTTTCCGGGGCCATTATTTCCGGGGCCATTTTTTCCGCGGCCATTCTTACCGTACACCGCAGTCTGTATGACAATCTCTATTAAATGACTTCCTTTGCAGCTTGTCATACTCGCTGCTTTGGGATGGATGCAGAATTTAGCAGTAGTGGGTGCGTGCGTGAGAGTCCAAACCACCTCAGTCCCACCACGGTTGGGGCTGAGATGCCCGGATATTGCTCTCTCGTACCAGATTTAATTAAATTTTTTTTCATATCAACAATACAATTATTAATTATTATTCTTATTACAATTTAAGAGGTGTCTGCACCTCACTGCATCCACCCCCGCTGCTAAATGACCATCTTGCAGCTTGTTGTCACACTCGCTAAACAACGGTCTTACAGCTTGTTGTCATGCTGGCATATACAAAGCTTGTTGCCATGCTTGCATATACAAAAGCTTACACCAGGGTTGGATACAGGATTTTAAAAAATTGGTACAACACTTGTTTAACCTTTTAGCAATGATATTTGTCAAAGCCTGGCAGGGTTGTGGGGGGAAGGTTAACTTTCTGCATCCAATGTGCTTTCTAACCATTAGCAAATGCAGGTAGATTTTAAAAGGGTACACCATACATGTAGCTTGATATGTAATCACAGGGTTAAAGGCTCATTTAAATAATTATTTTGAGCCAATTAAAAGTGATGACAGGTTGTGAGGTATTAACTATGTTAAGTGTATTTTTGAATTAGTGATGTATTATTCCTAGATTGATATTATATAGAGTATGTAGTTATACCAACTAGTCATTAGTAATATAATATATCCATAAGTTTATATACCGTAATAATATTAATAACTCCATGGTTACAAACACTATGCTCAGTAATTGTGTAATAGTGTCACAGGTAGTATTTTCTGTGTTTTATTTTGTTAAAAAATGTTTAATATCCATTAATGAATATATAATAAAATACATAATTTGTTTATAATATAAAGAGCTTTTTTGGATGTTTTTATTACAGATTGTGATGTCATTATTTTACAGTACCTTCAATGTAATTTTCCTATCCCTTAGCAGGCAATACTATTCACTACTACTGTATTAACCTGTTCGTAAATGAAATATTTTTTTGATTATTTCAACTTTCATTACTCTGGATGGCACGCTCAATACAAAGGCACTGGTTTTTAATGTGGTCCTGATAAAATTTACATAAAAATACAAAAGTGATCAATTGAAAAATAAAAATGTATGGTAATTTTAACAGAAGGAATTAGGCCAAAAAAAAAAAAAAAAAAATTGTGTTGGCCACGTTTTGGGAAAATCCAAAAAATGGGTAGATCAGTAGGAATTTTTTTTAAAACCAATAATGTCTTTATGCCTAAAAAGCAGAAAATACACAAATATACAACAAAGACCATTTTTAAATCTATAGCAAGATAGGCCTATTTCAGCCTTTTTAGCTCATTAAAAATATATTTTTTGTTGTATTAAAAAAAAAAACCTAAAATTCCAAACCTCAATTTCGTACATTTTGAAACGGTCGGCCGTGGCTAACACAATAATTGTTTTTTACTTGGCCTTACAAAATAGAGGAGAGGTCAATGAATGAAACCAATGTAGCATTATTCAAAGTATTTTTAAATTCTGGAAATTCCTAGTTATGTTGGTAGGTACGAAATGCACAATGGCGTGCATTTTGATCCTTGGAGTATGTATTCATACTATACTACCTTGTAGTTTATTCCAGTGTTCATATATGCTCTATAATGAAAGGTACATTTTCATTGACATATGTTCAATTGCGGAACTAAAAGATGATTATTTGTCTGACTTCAAGTGTTTTTATCATTTTCAAGAAAAACAAACATTAATTAAATAGGAAGGTGCAAGTATTTGAAGGCAATAAAAAGTCAATAATTGATTTGGTATTCAGTTTGCCAGTTCAACAAGCTGAAAATATTGCAAGTAAAATCTTTCCAAGATGTTTAGAAGAACTTGTAGGCTACTGGAAAAATTGAGTGGAGCAGCTGGACCATACAGAACAAGCCTGTAGCCAGGGGGTTTGAAGAGTTCAGAAGAACCCTCCCCCTTTTTTTCAGAAATGCCCTTTTATATTATTATTAAAATGTAACGTTTGCATGGCAGTGTTCATTAACTTCAAATATTTGAAATTTGGCATCTTGATTGCCATCTCCAGACATCTGAGGTGTTATATCTTTAAAATTTCCCCCAGCCATGGTGGGGCTGTGGGTAAGTGCCCTGTTGTGAACAATTATAAACCCCCCCCCCCTGNCCCCCTGCCGAACTTCCTTTAAAAATCCTGACTATCTGGCAGGAGAACAATAATCCAATAAATAAAAAAACAGTTTTAGCTGACATCTTATGCATAAATTGAGGTACAAAATATCTGATACAATAGATGACACCAATCCTTTTAGAAACTTTTGAAGATATGTATGTGTACAATTAGCAAAAATGTTAAGGTGCACATCCCAGGCTCAGACACCTGATTTTGTTTATGCTGCAGTACTAGAAAATGGAGTCTTACAAAATGGCCTTTAAAAAGGAAAAAAAACCAAAAAAACAAAGCAGTTGTAATCTCATGACTAAATGTCATTTCATTCATCTTCAAAAATAAGCCTTTATAGGACATTATCAGAGGACACAAGTGTTACCTAGGCTATAACAAGGTGAATGTTATTAAATACAATAATTGTTATTTCAGACACTAATGGAAAAATAGTGACCCTTAGGAGCCATTGCCCTTTTTCAGTAACTAATGGCTCCTTCGGGTCACTTTTCCAAAAGTGGTATTAAAAAAACTCTTACACTTAAAATTATTATTTTTTAAAAAGAAATTGGGTTTTTCCAAACTTCACTTGCATTTTTTTTTTTTTTTTGCTTTTTACTTTAAATATTTACTATAAAAGCTTATATCACAATGGAAAAAAAACCAAAAAACTTACCATGGTATTGTAATACTTTTGAAATAAAAGCAATTTATTTTATTTGACCGAATACAAGCCTGGGTCGGAATCAGAATCCAAAAATACAGTTCAATATTGGCAAAATATCGGTTTGCGTGCTACTGTCAAAAGTAATGGATAATATTACTTTTGTATGATGCTGACAGGCCTACACATTCATTACCTAAACTTGGAAATTCCCAAATTTAGGTAATAATACACGATTGGCTCACTTTCAATTACATGGTAAACACATTTGCTAACAACGTGTGGATGAAGTAATGATGTGGCTGTTTTATTAATTAAAACAAAAATTGTATGGCAATTCTTGCAATTTATGAATGTACATGATCAATACATACACAATCAGAGAATTTTTTTTTCATATTTTAATAGGTTTGTTACAGAATTGCATGCAAGCAGCTATAGGACTGATAAGGAATGACTCAATATCCATGACCATCTGTGGCCTAAATAAGTCCCTTTATAGTCACATCCGTAGGTAAATCTCTAAAAATGTTGTAATGTCATGAGGATACATCACCATTTACCAAATTTTCAATTTTTTAACCAGGTTTTGCCGATCTCTTCTTATCTGTATTAATTACTGTTTCAGGGAATTTTGTAACAAGATTAACAGTGAAACTCATTAGTTGTGAATAGTTCATAAGAAGACTAGCACAATTAAATCAAAAAAACAAAGCAGTTGTAATCTCATGACTAAATGTCATTTCATTCATCTTCAAAAATAAGCCTTTATAGGACATTATCAGAGGACACAAGTGTTACCTAGGCTATAACAAGGTGAATGTTATTAAATGCAATAATTGTTATTTCAGACACTAATGGAAAAATAGTGACCCTTAGGAGCCATTGCCCTTTTTCAGTAACTAATGGCTCCTTCGGGTCACTTTTCCAAAAGTGGCCTTAAAACTACACTTACACTTAAAATTATTATTTTTTAAAAAGAAATTGGGTTTTTCCAAACTTCACTTGCGTTTTTTTTTTTTTTTGCTTTTTACTTTAAATATTTACTATAAAAGCTTATATCACAATGGAAAAAAAAACAAAACAAAACTTACCATGGTATTGTAATACTTTTAAAATAAAAGCAATTTATTTTATTTGACCGAATACAAGCCTGGGTCGTCAATCAGAATCCAAAAATACAGTTCAATATTGGCAAAATATCGGTTTGCGTGCTACTGTCAAATGTAATGGATAATATTACTTTTGTATGATGCTGACATAGGCCTACACATTCATTACCTAAACTTGGAAATTCCCAAATTTAGGTAATAATACACTATAGGACTGATAAGGAATGACTCAATATCCATGACCATCTGTGGCCTAAATAAGTCCCTTTATAGTCACGTCCGTAGGTAAATCTCTAAAAATGTTGTAATGTCATGAGGATACATCACCATTTACCAAATTTTCAATTTTTTAACCAGGTTTTGCCAATCTCTTCTTATCTCTATTAATTACTGTTTCAGGGAATTTTGTAACAAGATTAACAGTGAAGCTCATTAGTTGTGAATAGTTCATAAGAAGACTAGCACAATTAAATCAAAAACCATGTTGTAACTTCTAACATAAGTCATTGATTTTTAAAATTCAAAAGCATATCTATAATGATTTTTATCTGTAATTATAGCTAAGGTAATAAAAATGCCAAATTTTTTTGAACAGGTTTTTAAAATTTTCCAGCCTGGTTTTTAAATACTATACTGGTAATTTATTGAGAAACAGCAATGCTTGCTGTGATAATGACTCTTAAGTAGATTAGTACTGTAATTAGTATTAGTACTGTATATCACTATATGATGCCCAGACTTAAGATACTGTACTACATTTATTTTTACTATATATTAGTTACTATATATTATACTCACTGACTTTGATAATACTTCTGACCCCTGACCTGTCTTTTCATTTTTTATACTGTTTATTGCTTATGCTTTAGTCCTTTTGTCTTAATTGTATGCTTGAATAATTAAGAAAGTATAATACATACTACAAGTATTGAAATACACGCCATTGTGTTGGGATTCAATATTTCGACATTAATTATGTCATCATATTGAAATACACGCCATTGTGTTGGGATTCAATATTTCGACATTAATTATGTCATCATTCTGATGATGACATAATTAATGTCGAAATATTGAATCCCAACACAATGGCGTGTATTTCAATACTTGGAGTATGTATTATACTTTCTTATCTGAGATTAATCAGTGGACCTTTCGGTTTTTGAATAATTAACTTGCTTAGGTCTATACACCAAGTTTATGTTAACTTCACATTCACCTGAAGAAGTGCACTGTGTGCACGAAAGCTTGTGTACTGTCATAAATAAACTAGTCATAAAAGTACTGAATATCCTGAGTTTTATTTTCTATTATATATTAGACTAGTACGGCTTATCTATTTTTTATTCTCTTAAGTAGAGTTATTCTTCTTTGGTGTTTAATTGGATTATTGAGGCAAAACCTGGTTCACCAATCCCGCCTATAAATGCCCTTTTAAAGGGTTTGCTGGTAAATGGGATAGTAACAGCATGATTTGAGCCTATGATATGGCATGATTGTCTGTATGGGGAGCAATCATTGGATAAGAGAGGCACATATTATTTTGAAGCTGAGGCATGCGCTCCCCTCCCTCACCCCCTTCCCTCATCTGAATCGGAAAAGGTCCATTTTTGGAGTCCAGAATATAAAATTTATTTTTTTGTGATTTTTGCGATCCATTTGGCTCTTTCCCCTAACCACAGTTAGTCTATTTTTCCACACCCCTGTACCTCTAACCCCTCCCCCTCCCACCATGCCAATCCTGATATATTACCCTGCTATTAGTAGGCCTATCCACAATATGATCTATCTCAGAAAACTTGGCTACATGCAACATCATAGATCTATAAAAGCAGCAATTTTGAGAAGGGGAAATTTAGCTTAAAGAGGGGAGAAATTCATAATCTGACTACTATTTAGCATACTGTACCCCTTGTATACTGTATTCCTTGTATGAATAATTGAATAATTTTGGATTATATAAATGGGGGCAAGGGGCGGGGGAGCCCTGGCTGTTCTCCATTAGCTGTTCATTGTGAAACTTAGCACGTCATCAAGTTGGCTTTGGATTTTCCCATTCATTTATTATAAGTACTTGTATACTTGTTTTTATTATCAACAGAGAACTTTGTAAACAACTTTATCACTCGAAAACCTCAACATAATAATAATAATAATAGTCAATTTATATAGCGCATAATGTAAAATACCTCTATGCACTTTAGAGCATGGTGTGGTAAAAAATAATTAAAAGTTTCACCTAACCAAAAAAAAGAGTAACAATAATGAATAACAATAAAAATAAATATATAAAGTTAATAAATAATTTGGAAAGTACAGAATTTTATTTACTTTTTTTAAAATAATTGTTTAATATTTTTTTCCTTAGTCGTATTTCCTTACCTTTTACTCTTTTCTCCATTTCTCTTTTCCCCTTTTCCAATATTTTATTTCATACCAAGTCACCATAGTGGAGTTTGGATGCCAAACAACTGAACTAGCAATAGATGACTATGAGACAGAGGCCAAGAATTCCCTAACGAGGGGACCAAGCTCCCTGAAAAGGGAGTCCAAGTCAACACACCCCGGTTGGGGAAAAAATTAAATTTTTTGGGGAATTTTTTTAATAAACAATAATAGAATTTGGTGTTAATTATGGGATTCTTCACCTAAAAAGGATAATTTGATAGAAAACCATGCAAGTTAACGTCCCCCTTGACAGGGATACAGCCCCCTGTCTGGAAAACCAGCCCCCCCCCCCCGTCGGGGAAGAGCTGGCGCCACCACTGCAACACACACAATTGCAATATTATACAACTCCTCACACATACAATAGCACTGCTAGCACTAAACAGTTTTTAATTCCTAAAATTTGACAGTTTAGCAAGGCTTGAATTGTACTTTTTCCCCAACAACCTTACTGGAAATTCCCCAACAGAGGGATCTAAGCAGGGGTACTGTTCGCGCCACTCCTGCAATGAGAATGAAATGCATAGATAATGAAAACTGCATAATTTGACATTTCACAATCAAAAAGTTGAGGCGTTCCTCTATTGCTCCCAGAGCTGATCTGATTTAATAATCCTTGCCAAAAACTTTGATATAAATCATTGTACAGACAAATATAATACACTAACTTAAACTACATATAGGTGACATATCATTAAATATCTTGAACTGTGTACCATTTATTTTCACATTCATTATAAACACCTAATTAATCAATTAAATAGATATCTTCATTGTTTAATGTTACAAAAATCTAAAATAACTCGCCACCACTTGAGTTTTAAACAGGACATGCACTGTCAGATGCGTGTGTCAAATTCAGAATAGACAATAGACAGTTACAGAACCCCTCCTCCTGGCAGGAGCCAATAAATCACTAAGTGTGAGATCATTTAGATAAGAGATTAAGATTGCTAAAACTCTGCAGCTTGCCTAAAACCATGCTTGCTTGACCATAGGTTCCATTCCCTTTAGATATTAGGTCCTCGATTACCACTCACGCCCTACCCCACCCATCCCCCTTTTTATCCATCAAAGTCTGATGAAACATGGTCTGATAAAATCTGACAGTGTATGTCCGGCTTTACACTATATTCTGAAGGTTAATTATTTACACTGCCTATTTTTTTTTAAACACAAAATAATTTCAGGTTTAGAGATGCATCAGTCACTCAAAGAGAGCTATTTGAAAGGACATAAATTTTCTATATGAAGAATTATTTTGCTAAAAATCTTATACCGGTATAATAGGAATTTGATAGCTCCAAATGAAGTTAAAAGTTGGTGCTGAAGCATAAGTTTTTAAACCTGCAACACTGCTAGATGGCAGATAATTACACTTTTTGTAGATTATTATTTTGAAAACATATCAATATCCTAAAAAGATAAATGAACCATACAATAAAAGTCAAAAGAAGAAACCTCCACTATTATGTTAGGCATATGCTAGTTGCCATTGAGCAGCATTTCATTTTTGTTATACTTTTTTACACCCAAATTCTATGACGGTTAGACTGATATCATGGGTCAGAGAGATACAGAACAAGGTACAGTAACTATTTCTACAACTGCGTAAGTGGAACTATACCCACAGCATAAAGTAGTATTTCTGTAAATAAAAACAATATACTGTAATACATTTTTAAAATACAGAATTAATAAATTGTAACATTTTTGTTGAGTCAGCAAACTTTTTTTTCTCAGACAAAATATAATGATCAAACACATGTTCTAATAAATCTGACACACAAATTTAAAGTTCCATCCACAACCTCAAATTTAATGTGACAAATAAATGTGACATGTTCATACCTGGGTATAGGCCTAAATATGACATAATCATGCCCATATATGGGCACATGAAAGTTGTCTCATAAAATTTGATAGTGTACACAGAGCTTTATAATGTATGTTGTGCACCTTCATCAAAATCTGATCAAACTTTTGAGTTTGACACATAACTGTAGTGTATGCAGGATATGTTTATCTATACCTGCTTAAAAGACATCTAGTACCTAAAACTCATCAAGCACTACCTTTATTTTTATATACATGTTAGTTAACACAGAATTTTTTTTTAAAAAGAATGATTGCACTGGTCATAAATATACTAATGTTAAGCATATAATATTTTCAATGACACGTCTTGTTTAATTTCTTTTTTTGTTCAGAAGAAATGTCTCAATTCAAGCTATGGTACTCTCATACAACATTGATATTAAGTAAAACTGCAAACTGTAATTAAAGAAATTTAAAATTAAACATATCTCTTATGGACCATCCATGTCAACACCAACAAGAAATTAAACATTAAATAAATAAATAAACAGTTAGTAGTATATAGAGTTTAGGTAACAAAAGGAAAAACATAGGGAGGAGGGGCCCAAGGAGGTCCTCACTGATGTCGGCACCAATAGAGAGCGCTGTTTCCTAATTGGATTTGTCAATAGCAGAGAGAATATCCATGTAGGACAGAGGGGTCACCCCCTGAAGAGAAGATAGAAACGTTGTGTTGGACAGAAAGATTCCGCCTCCCTCAATATGAGTACTATTGCTTTGCTAAATTAAGGTTTTAATATTTAATGTATGTTATAATTTGAAATTAGCCTGGCAATACACATCAAATATTAAGAATCTAAGACATTAAAAATAAGAATATTTAAGATAAATTTGAAACATTAAAAAAAATTGTCTATAACAAAACATGTACAATTTTTTACAGAATACAAGCATAGATAAATGAGTATATTACTGCAATGCTAACTCGGGAGCAGACACAAAACCATTTTTGATAAGAATAATTTATAAGGATCAAATATTGAAACAATTCTCCACCCACTCCTACTCACATGATTCTTAACCAATCAATTTTAATATTATAATAAAAACATTCATAATTAATTTCATATTTCATACCAACATTTACTGTTACTCATCTATCCTCACATAATATATACACTTACAGCTACTATAATATATCAAATCAAATTTTAATATATGAAAAAATAGGAAAATCAATGCACTCTTCATTTACACAGAATGGTATGAATACCCAATACACAATTATAATAGACCTATCGGGAGTGTTAATCAAACGCAACTACTGACCAATCAGAATGGGGCCAGGAATATGCACATGTCCCAGAAACACATGTTCATAGTCGTATATGTTTTCACTGTCGTGGAATTTTAGCTCAGAGGAAAGGCCCATTTAAAAAGTTATACAAACGGGTCAAAATGCTAATAATCTGTCCACACTACCAAGGTGCTGTGATTACCCCATATATGGGCATGATTTACCCATATATGGGCAAGATATACCCATTTAAAATTGATAGTGTGAGCGGAGTTTAATAATACTAGGGTTAGTAATAGTGGCGGATCCAAGAATTTTAAATACTGTAGAGCAGGCCCAGGGAGGGACCACTTCAGCGCCACCATGGTTGGGGCTGAGGTAAGAAAATTTACGATTATGGCACCCGGAAATGGCACTCTCAGACTTCATTTTATTTTTTTTCTCAAATTTTCAAATATTTTGGGGGGCCTGTTCCAGCTGGGTCCCCTCCCCCTCCTTGAATCCGCTACTGAGTAACCTATTTATGTGGACTTTTTCTATAGCGAGAATATTGCCAAAACTTTCTTTTATATAGCAGTCGCGCAATGCAGTTTTTGTGTACAGTAAATCTTGATAGCCAGGGAACAAAACCCACATTAAGCTACTCGCTGAACATCAGCCAACCACAGACTGATAAGCTCGATATGTTTAAATTAAATAAAACAGAATAATTTTGTTAAAAGCCAGCAATAAAATTTAGCAGGTGAACACAAGAAGAGGTCATCCTCGAGAAGATTGCTGTACGATGACCGTCTTTCATGCCTTTCTTGCTAACTCTATTATCTACTTTCAATAAGAGAATTGTATTTCGTACAACTAGGCATTGTCAATCCTTGGGCTTGTTCATAAAGTTTCCTATCTCCAAAATATCTTGCTTTTGACATTAACCCTTCCTCTGTAAATAAATAATGATAAAAACATTACAAAACATAAAATAAAAGCTTGAAAGAAAAATATATACATTTTTTTTATTCAACGATAGTATTCAAATTTCTTAATATTTGCAATATATATCACACCATGCAACAATAGAATGCTTTCAACCAAAACAACTTTGTAGTAAAGTATAATATTTTTGTTTAGATGTTGAAGTCTCCTTTATTCATCCAACACTGGAAATTACATTGCTCATGCAGACACAGCATACAATTTAAAATGACTGGTGTAATAATGCGAAATCATATCTAATACCAATAACAGCCTAAATTAATTGACAGTTAATATTTTACAACATAGCAAACAATTAAAAGTACATACTATGAGAGCGCTCTCGTATACATGCGGTTCGTAGATTCTGAAGGTAGTGCTCTTCAACACTGTTCTCCACATGGTGAATACGGCCAGAATATGTCTTGGCAAAATCCTCCTACAAAAGGACCGATAAAAATCGCTGTAATGTTCAGATAATTTTATTTGATTAGTGTTTGCTACATTAAGAATGTACCTCTATCAGTTGTGGAATTCAGTGCAAATTATACCAGTGAAATAATAGCACTTTCTTCATTAGAATAAGCTTTTACCAAACTATCAGTACCTGTGACTTGTCCATATATGGGTATGTTCACACTACTAAGGTTTATGCGGCAATAACTATGCTTTGTACAAAATATGAGCATGTTTGCTCCTGTACACACTACTAAGTTTTATGTGACAGTAACTAGTTTGCCCATATATGGGTATGTTTACACCTGTTCACACTAAGTTTTTGTGACAAATACCTTTGATTTGTTTTATGTGACTAAAGTTTTATGTGACAATAACTATGCTTTACCCATATATGTGTATGTTTGCTCCTGTTCACACTACTATGTTTCATGTGACAATAACTATGATTTGCCCATATACAGGTGTTTGCTCCTGTTCAACTACAGTACTAAGTTTTATATGACAAATACCTGTGATCTGCCCATATATATATATGGGTGTTTACAGTACTTCTTGTCACACTACAACATTTGGTGTGACAATTGAGTTGCACATATATGGTTGTGTTTCCTCCTGTTTACAGTATTACGTTTTATGAGACAAATATATGTGAGTTGCACATAGGTGTGCAATGACATTATCATGTCTATATACAGGCAAAACACAGATAATCGACACAAAAAATGGATGATGTGGACAAAACATTAAAGTAAATTTAAGTATTCAGGTTGATTTGAACATCCATAGTTATCATCAGCATTGCATAGTGGGTTGGACATCACATCATTCTACCATTCTGTGTCAGTTGTCTCAATCACTGGTAGTCTTTCAAATCGTCAATATTGTAAAGGTCATAACAAATAAATTTCAAACCTCCGACAGAATAATATAGTAGCAGCCAACTAAAACATTGATGGCAGGTGTGAAACCTGCTCCACAAATACACATTGATGCTATTCATTACTCTTCATTTCCTTAACATTTGATTGGTTGAAAACAGGAAATTTAGAACAGCTATTTTTACAGTAGTACTAAGGTCACTGACAAACTTAAGGTACAAAATAATGGTTACTGTGTCAATAGTTACTCTATGCCTAGGTGTTTAAACCGAATGTGAATTTCGTAATACTCAAATAAATATTTGCTGTGCAAGTCGTGTGTGTCTTCAGCCAACAAATATATTTGTGTCTCTATATCTGTAATCAGGATAATAAATTGGTAACATAAGTTGGGAAGGTAAAACAGACTACTTGTGTCAGAGGAGTGTTAAACCCATCATACCACTCCCCATTACAGTGTGGCCAGACCTCACACAAAGTGAGGTGGGAACATTAGAAAGCTAAGGTTTGAACTTTACCTTTTTCCTTTCTAATAATATATGACGGTGGAAAATATATTAAAAATGATTGAACATAGAATAATGTATGGAAAATCTATTACTGTACATAATACAGTAAGGGAGGGAGGAGGAAAGAGAAAAAAAAAATATTATTGTTTTGTTTTCTTTCTAGTTCTATTCTTTTTTTTTTTTTTCTTAAGTTCCATTTATGTTTCTTTTCAGTTTATTCAGATAAAGTGTAATGCATTCTCCGGGAGATGGAATGCGCACCGTCGAGTTTCGGCACTGGTCATGCATCGTCAGGAATTCCTGGCAATGGCAGGAACAGTGTCGAGCGTGGTGGCGTGTATTTCATTTCTTGGGATGCGTATTATTATAATGTCTTTTCGTTATTAGTTAAGTAAAAAATTCAAAACACTGATAAAGTATTAATTAGACAATGTATTAGTTAAGTAAGAAACATCTATAGCAAGACAAATTTACATATGTTATTATTACTCTTATATTGTTAATTATTGTTGCACATCTCTTTAGCGATTGTGCATCTGTTACAAAAGAGAAATAATAAAGTTATTATTATTATTATTAATATTACTGTAGCAAGGATATTGTAATTATCATATCCTTTGCCTAATTAACCACAAATACTGTAATGACCTTTGTTTGATATTATTTTTTTGGTAGTCTGATAACTTGATTAAGTCTTGTTTATGAAACAACCATTTCAGTTTTTGCAACTTGTTTGAATGTATTTTAAAACTAGTCCTTGCTTAGGCTTAGCTGTCTGGGCACAAACTGACCATTACATTCCTGCTCTGAATGTTTGAAGTATTTTAGCACTAGCTCTTGCTTAGAATTAGCTCCTTGGGCATAAACTGACCAATTACATTCTTATTCTGAATGTTTGAAGTATTTTAGCACTAGTACTTGCTTAGACTTGTAGATCACTGGGTATAAACTGATCAAATACATTGCTGTTTTGAACGTTTGAAGTATTTTAGCACTAGCACTTGCTTAGACTTACAGTAACTCCCTGGGCATAAACTGACCAATTACATTCCTGTTCTGAATATTTTAAGTATTTTAACACTAGTCCATGCTTAGATTTATAGATCCCTATGCATAAACTCACCAATTAATAATAATTTTTATTTTGGCTTATATAGCGCATTATGCTGAAATCTCAATGCGCTTAACAATAAAAATAAAGACACGTTTAATTCAAGAAAAGTACAAGTTTAAAAGGTGAGGTTTTAAAGCTGACTTAAAATTACTTTCCTGCTTTATTGATGGCTAATAATTTACTTATAAATACAAGCAATTCAAATAGTGAATTTATTTTAAAGTTAATTAGCTTAAACAGTACATCTTTAACCCTTTGAACCCTGCATTATTTACATCTTGCGGCACCCTCACCCTGAGTTATTTGGACGTAAAATATGATTTTTTTTAAATTACAATATTCACCACCACTTCCTAGGCCCTGTACCGCTACCAGCCATCCATCAACCTGACGGCAAATTTATCATCACTAGGCCTACCACTGGCACTAGCACTATCATGATCGGCCTAGCCTAGAGCTAGAAACTACACTGTTTACCTCACTTTCACATTCCAAATCGCTTTCTGTATAATCATCATCATCAATATTTTCTTGGGAGTCATCAAGTATCAATCGTAAAGCATCGTTGGCATTTATTGTCAAATTATTCAATATAAATTTGTTTTTTTTTTTAAATCAACACGTACGAGGCTGTCAGAACGACTTGGGATTGATGATGTCACAAAATTATGTCATATTACTCACCTGATTGCAAAGCCGGTATACCGGCCTTTCGGGTTATTGCAGTGTAAGCACGCGGCCATTTTCCGGCCTTCCGGGTTCAAAGGGTTAATCATACTAATTAAAACTGATTTTATAATTTCAACTTTTCTTACTAACCTTAACATAGTAAATAACATCCAAATTCCCTGTCTTACGTCTCATTGTGTATGGACTGAAAGAGAAAAATCAGAATATATGTGGAATAACCATATAATAATTATCACTTTTTTTTAAATATTAATCTTAACTCATTGTATATGCAAGTAGGTCACTATTTCTGTATAATCAGAATATTTAAAAAAATGGCAAATCAATTTCAGAAATGTAGAGGAAAGAAAGCACTGGTAGACATATTGAATTCACGTTATCTCCGATTCTGGACCACAAATTTGTCTTCAACTTAACGAGAGAGCCATATGCCTAAGTGCAGTGGTACTTACTGTACAACATGAATAGTAAATATATGTATAATTGTAAATACTGTACAATGTAATTTTATTTGGAATCTTCTACAATAAATGTATCATATTTTTAACAGAGCAATAGAAATAACAGTAATAGTCCTTTTCTTTCTGTGTCTCATATCAAATGGAATACTTGAAGTCAGACACCAATAATTACAAAGTGAAATTTAATAATTTTCAGCATTGTCAGCAATAACAATGATGAAAATAATGATAAAGATGAGGTTGTAATTACTAATAACAACAGCAGTAGCAACATAAAAATATAGCAACTATTTAATATTAGAAAATAAAATTAATTTTGCTTACCCATGCCTTGATAGACTATATGGGCTGTCATTGAGAAAGTTGGCAGATAACAAAGACATAAAAACTAACACCAGAATTGGTAAAACTTGTGTGATAATACCATACTGTGTCTGTGTAGGAAGAACATGTTCAACATTAGCACTGCATATAAAATTACAATATTTTTTGTTTTCTACACACTTACATTATCCTATGACACAAAAGACATTTTTAGGAGCAGCATTATCTATCACATGACTTGGTACATTACTGAATTTTTGCTCACATAAAGTATACATTTGATTTACATTCATCAGAATGGAAATTAAGCCTGGGACATAATACAAATAATGTGATTACTTGTATTTATTATTTGATTGATTTGACATCTGCAACCTGTTTCAACTTTGTTGATTCTGTGGAGAACCCCTGATAGTGTTTCACTTTCCTAAGTATGCAATACATACTTTAAAATAATATTGATCAATAGTAGTGTAATTTTAACAATTTTTTAATCACTGCTTTGGTAGTAAATTACATAATAATGACAATGATATTATCACAACAGAATCAATAGTTTTCTTCATGAATCCCTTTATATTTTTATTTTACAAATATATAATTTCATTTGAACAAATTTTGTATAATCCAAATTATGAATAACTTACACCTGATTGACCATTTCGCCTTGTATGACGTTCATAATGTCTACCATTGGAATACACTCGTACATTGCCATTTGGAAAACCTCCCCCAAAAAACATATTGAACAAATCATCTGGTGAAAAATCATCTGCAAAATAATAAGACAGTATAATTTAATAAGACAATATAATAATACAAGACAATACAGTAGGTCTAAATAATAAGACAATAATAAGACTGTGATGGTAAAAAAACACAACCCCAACGTACAGCTCATGTAAAAACAAAATCATCAAATTTATGTCAATTTAATATTAATTGTTTTATCATACTGAATACTCATTATGTCCCGAAATACTTGTAAAAGAAAAGAAAATCGCAAACGATTTGGGTAGGAATCGAACTAGACCACCACAAAAAAAAAAAAAAATTGACCTCATGACTAGAGGGCCAGGTCATTCCAAGATCTCTGCATTTATTGAAATGTATTGTAACTGGCATTAACAGAAATTAAAGGTTCAATTTCCGATTAATTTTATAATGCACACTTACCATCAAACCCCCTTGCATCGTAGTAAAATCCATTATGTGAGCGGCGTGTTCTTGTAGATTGCTGTGACTCATCGCCATGCACGTCATATCTTTTTCGTTTCTCTGGATCCCGGAGAACATTAAATGCTTTACCAATTGCTGAGGATACAGAAAAAGAAAACGTGTATCAAATCTTGAATAAGTAAAAGCAAGTTAAGCATACAATACAGAGGGCAGTATACAACATGAAGAGAAACTGTTGGCAGACTCAGAGTGAAATTTTGTTCTATTTATGTGAATTTATTAGCAACAGCCAACCGTGGACTAATCAATTATGCTTGAAAAATGTAAGGAAGTGCATTCCTAGAAAAAAAAGAAACTCATTTAAAATGGTATACTTATGAATAAATCAATATCATTAATATATTTCTATATAATAATAACTACTAATTTAATATCATACAACAGGTTTTCTACTCTATGTGCTGCATATTATTACTCCAGTCTTTTAAATGCTGATGGAGGTGCTATACTCAGATTCCTGGTAAATGTTCCATAAATGGTGCATATCTACTGTACAACAGTAATCAATTCATGGTTGGTGAGACTTAATTAAGGCAGAGAATTATATTATGTTTGTCTTGTGAAAAGGATTGCTAACTGTAAGACTAAGAGGCAGTGATTATTAAGTTTGGTACAGGGAATCATTTGCCAATGTTCCTAGTAAATAAAATAGAAACAGTCTAACATTAAAAATGTTATACTTGTTACCATATCGTTAATCACATTTAGTGGATTCACACGTCTGTGACAGCTCTGTGTTCTCTGCACATACATTTGATGCAAATTACATCCAAAAATACAGATGACCACAAAAACATCTGCATATGCAAATAGCATTTACATGACTGATTATTTTCCTCAAGTTTATGATCTCCTTCTATTTAAGAGGTAAACGTAAAAGTAGGAGAATAACCCATAACTTGCAGCGTCATTGTGCTGAATTGCGTATGGACGTGGTCCGTGACTACCTAGCGGCCGTAAAGAGGTGCTTATAGTAGCTACGTGTTCAAATCATTCCACAACAGGGGCTGAAATTAACCATAGCATTGGGGTAACCCCATACTCTTCCGAAAGATGCAACCTCCATTTTAAGTCCTTATCTGAGAAGACTTGATTCTAGCAATCAAACCCTGAATGAGGAGCGGCTGGAACCAGCGCCGAGGTTGAAGATTTAATTAGCGGCACCCATGCCTTACCGCTTGGCCACTCGTCTCGCCACAAGAGGAATGCAAATTCTTTTCATTTGCGCCCACGTGTGTTTGATTTCTAGCCCATTACCTAGAGTGGCTGTTAGTCTTGTTTTGGGCGTTTTCCCTTTTAAAAAAAAGTCATTATGTCCTACACCTTGCTGTCAATCAAAACCATGTTTTCTGTTAAATGGCATCACATAACTATAACACTGTTGTGCAATTATAAATACTTCATTAAAAATTAAACAATTAAATCAATTATAAAAATGCTGCTACATGTGTTTGTATACCTTTAAATGCTTCACTGGCACCAGGTGCATGGTTTTTATCAGGATGAAACTGTAATGCTAATTTTCGATACGCTTTCTTGATTTCCATTTCTTCTGCATTTTTTTCTACTCCAAGTATCTCATAAAAATTGCTACATTTTTTTAACCTTCAAAACAAGAAAAATACAATCACTGTAATACTATCATGGAGTGTTAGTATGAATTCACAAGACATAACCAATTTAACCAAATCTCGAAAATGTGTTTACGCGATTTCTCATAATACTGACTTTGACGAAGATAAAAAATACCACGTTTCGCACTTGGATTTTAAGATACAATACATTTTACCGAACAGTGACAGAGGACAGCGCAGTCCATCACAAAAGAAAACCGAGCTTCTCAGAACATTCTGATGTCTTTCTAAGGTTTTTCTTCCCTAGTTTTGCTTTCAAATTTTAAGGATGTGTATATGGATAGACTGCATAAACACAGTAACTCCCTGGACTTTCACTTAACTACAGTACAGCGGTATCCATTGTGTATCTTGACAAATGTTAAGCAGAAAACCTTGTGTGTAGTAGCTAAGCTGTAGAAATTTGCTAAAGCAACTCTTTCAAAAGCTAACAACTATACACATTATAACAATATCCATTCATTGAAAATAAGTACAGTACTGATAGGGATACAATAGGAGTATTTTTGGTGTGGGGAATTGGGCAGTACACCAGAAGACAATCCCCTACTCTTTTCCAAAAAGTGTACTGCGTTCTTTAATGTGCAAATGGGTCATAATACACACAGGACCAACGGAAATACAGTGCACTATCGTAACTTGAATTTCTGCCCTCAAAGTGAAATACAAGGGGAGCAGCGATTGGAATTGATCCAGGGACCTAGTGATCTTCACAGTTCAGCGCACATGCAGTGGCTATCGCCAGTTTAGTTAAATGACCTAAGACGCAGTGCTAAAATAAATAACTTACCTGTTCACTGCCTCTACTTGTTCTTTTGTATATTTCTTATCACCTGAGAACATCCTTTGTCTTTGCCTAGTATTTGAATCTTGTGTGTTGTTTTCACTTGTCGGCGTTTCTCCTGCCGTTTCTGTGGTGTTTTTACTTTGTGCATTTTCTTCAGCCCTCCGTATTAGTTCATCGAGTTGTGCCAGCAAAACTGTTAAATCAGATTAATTTATTTCATTAATAATTTATAGGCAGGTATAATTGTGAAATATTTTAGCAATTCTTTGATTGGCTAATTATCAATGCTGCCCAATTTAAATAAAACAAAATGCTATTTTGTGTATTGGCCAATCAGAGATCAGACCTAATTATCACTTTGTAAACTCAACATGTTAGGTATCTAGATTTATGTCCACATGGTGCGAGACAACTGAGAAAAGGTGCAAGTGTGGGGGGGGGGGGCATGACTCTTTTTCCAGACCATCGTTAAACAAGAAACACAGTGTACAAATAATGATTGGTACAATTGGAAATTGTATTATTTAAATTATATACAGATACAGGCCTTTACATTATGCTCTATAATACTGTATATTTAATACTGTTTGTGGATAAACAAAAATAGAATATAGTACTGTACAGTAGTTTATCATTCATGAGAAGTGAGATGACGAGTATGCTACTGACGGATGATGATATGATTGTCAGTTACTGTATGACATTAATTATTAAAACTAATGGTTTACCAAACAGTACCTACTATTTTGATATCTGAAATTAACTCACCAGTCCAAGAAGAGAGACAAAATACAATTTATTACAAAAACAGATTAGGGCATAATTATAAGGAAGTGTTTATTATGCCAGTGACCGGCAATATGCAATATCGATATTTTGCTGGTTTGTTTCTCTGATTGGCTAACATAAATTATGACATCATCAAACTGCCAGTAGCAAAGTGTACAGTATGTTTTGCAGTTGCCGGCAGAGATATCACACACATTATTTAACCGTGCATACCGATAAAATGCTTCTTTCTACTAAATTGCTGGTCGGAATCTCAAATAAATAGTGATAACAGTATAAAAGTTAGCAAAGGTTTGTTGGGGCCATCCTGCTATAGGTGTTTAATTTTTTTATTTTTTTAAGTAGTCACTAAGCCTAGTTACAGCAGGCAATGTATGTATAGACACATCAATCGTTGTTAGGTTGCTTTATCACACTGCATGTTTTTCATATTCAGACTGACTCAGAAGGATTGTGTTCTGCTTCAACAGTATTGTATATACGAAAGTATAATACATACTCCAAGTATTGAGATGCATGCCATCATCTTGGGATCCAATATTTCAACATTAATTATGTCATCATCAGGAGTGATGGTGACTGTTGTATATCTTCCTAATTATGATGATATTCTTGTTCCCTCCATATTGTATTGTTTTGGGCGTTTAATAATGATTTTTATATGTAGCAATTATAATTGAATTGAGAGACTGGTGATTTGTTGTCCATTATTTTGTCTATCACCTGTTATCGTAAATTCAAAAATTTTACTAATCTTATTATCATTGTTTTATTATAATTTATTTTCAAAAATATTGACACATTTGCCATGTCTGCCCATGAGAAAAAAAAATCATGATTGTTAATTAATGGCCAGTTAAAAAATTCTTTATTGCATGGACTCTTTGGCTGGTAATCAATCAAAGGGTTTTAGTAGTATAATGTTATATTTGATTCTTTTCCTTTTGTAAGGTATTCATCTTTTAAAATAATGTTAGAGGTTTCCTCCAGTTTTTAGGTAGACACTACATCCTGACTTTTTAAAAGCTAAACAAAGTGGATCAAAATATTGAATGAAACGTGATAGGCTTCATGGACATATGATTAGCCTCTGCTGAGCAGGTCTCAAAATTATTGTTTTAAAACATACTGTAGGGCATTCAAATAGTACTGTTCGAATATATACCGTACCGGAAAGTTACAAAATACATAGGTTTATTGTTACACTGTGTAATATCAAATGATGTAAAGGAAGTAAAGAAAGGATATACTGTCTGTCAGTCAGAGCAGTCTCAGAATCGAATGGAAGACGACCTTCACGAACTTAAAAAACTGCACTACCAAATTGTCCTAAAAATTGAACCGATCATTAGGTCTGACAGCTAAGGCACCAATCACCGAATAATTTCTTGCCGATCGTCCGCCCCACAGGGGAATGAACCAGTCATCATCACTAGCCAAGTTTGCTTAAGCCTAAGGAGGTTGGATGGATCTAATTTTGTCTAGTCTGCTAAGCTTATCCAAATCATCTGTCACTGTCAGCAATTGCACTAGGGCCTAGTACAGTATACCTATCATAGCCTATGGTGATTTCTCTTGTATAGCGCTTTTCTTTGCTGGTACAAAGCGCTAGCACCGCACATTACACACATACATACATATACTGTACACAAACCACGGCAAAAACAGTCACAAGTTAACTCAACAAGACAAGCAAATATAACAAATGAAGCAATGGCGAAATCAAATCCAATGAAAATAAAAATCTATCTCTATCTCTCTCTCTGTGTGTGTTGTGTTAGCAAATGTCTTGACCGATATCTTTACTCATCCCCTTTTTCTGAGCTGCGGTGATGGTCTATTTTAGTAGGCCGATATTTTAAAAAAATAGACCTTACGCCTAAGCAAGCGTGGATCTTGCTCTGTCTTACACTGAAGTCACCACCAACCTAGTTGGCACGTTTCAAGGGCCTAACCTAGACCAGACCGACATACAGTAGTACAGTACACACAGGGCCTGGAACAAAATAGTGGGCCTAGACTCGGAGAATTGTACCTTGAATATCTACGGTAAAATTATGATAGTATAACTCACGTTTCGCCTCATCTGATTCATAGAGCTTTTCAGCTTTAAGGAGGAATCTTCTTGCTCGTTCATATTCACCATCTTTAATGTAATTTTTAGATCTTTGTAAGCAAATTTCACTTTGCTCCTTATTCATGTTGATTGCTCTATGACGGAATAATTTATGGCGCCCCCTATAGAAGAAGATACCAGCAACATTACGTAATTTTTGTGTATCGTTTCTCATTTACGAAATTAATTCAGTGGCGGCGCTACGGGGGGGGGGGGATAGGCAGGGCTACAGCCCCCCCCCCTGTCGGGGAGGCCTCTCCCCCACCGTCGGGGAGAAAACCACAATCCGTCGGGGAGATAAAAAAAAAATAGGCCTATATGTATTTTGTACATATTTATTGACTCTAAGATCGATTAAATAAGCCTTTGAAACCCTTAAATTGTCATATTTTCGGGGAGGGGGGGGTGTCGATACGTCCCCTGGACCACCTTGGAAAGGTTTTTAGAGACACCCGAACCACTTTTTTCTCGCCGGGGATATCAGCCCCCCCCCCCCGGTCGGGGACCTTGGACCCCCGTGGGGGAAATCCTGGCGCCGCCACTGAATTAATTATTGAGTTCTATACTGCATTTTACATTTCTGCCCTCTAATAATTCGAGGCTAACTTTGGGACCTGAAAATGTGAGTTTGTCTCGGGGTTTGGTTTCCAATTATAGGGGTTGAGCTTATTGTCAGTTGGTACGGCACATCAGTAAATTCAAAAGTGATCTTGAATGGTCTTGGAAGGGGTCTCGAAACGGGAGGATATACTCTATTTTCCAGTGACAAAAGATTTCGTACAGTATAATAAAGCTATATATTTATTATTCCAGAAAAACGTCATAGACCTTATATAATGCAGCTGATGTACAGTAAATCTATTATAGAGTATCCATTAATGTGATATGAAAATCTTGTTGAGCATAATTGCAAATATGGTTACTAATACTCCTGGGGTGGGGGCGGGACATTTGTGTGTTTTTCATAAATGAACAATATAAATGAAATGGAATCATACGGAGCCCCTAAAGGGACATGGTTAGAAAAAATATTAAATTATTTCGAGGAAACGAAATAATATTTCGAGGGAACGAAATATTATTTCGACGGAGCGAAATCATTTCGTTCCCTCAAAATTTCGTACTCCCGAAATATTATTTCGTTCCCTCGAAATATTATTTCGTTCCCTCGAAATATTATTTCGTTCCCTCGAAATAGTTTAATATTTTCTTTAACCATGTCCCTTTAGGGGCTCCGTACTTTCTTCTATTTTTCTATATAAAAATTGCTTTTTAGCTTTTCATCTTTGATCGTTATCGTCATTTTAAATAGGCCTGTTTAAAGTCCAAATAGGCCTAAGCCCCGGAGAGGCCATGGTGGGCCCCCCGGCTTACTAGCACTCTAATACGACGTTTTTGGCAATATGGTACATTTTCTTTTAATTTAAAAAAAAATGATGGGGCCCCGGCCAGTTGCGGCATCCACACACATCCTAGAATTTGCCTCCGCCCTAAAACATGGCAGCCTGTAAATACATGATAGGTCTATTACATCTAAAATTAATTCTTTTGTTTTGAAGGCACCTACTAATGTGCTCTCCTCTTTTCCTCTACTTTCTTTTCTTCCCTCTTTTCCTCTTCTATCATTGTCTATTTTACTGATAGGCTATGCAAGGGCCCCCAAATTTTCTCGCAAGGGCACCAAGGTGGATATCTTGTGTGGTAACAGGAACAGTTGTCCTGGTATCAGGATAAGGATATCCGCTTTCACTGTGTAAACAGGAATACCATGGTACTGTATTACTGTAATGTATACAATGAATAGGCAATTATATATGACAGTATAATATCAACACCCCTTACTACATTGAAACATTAATCATTTTCCAAAATCATCGTTTCTATAAAATTAGGCAGTAGTGACACATGCTCCCCCTGGCAGTCTATTTTTAGTGATTGTATGTCTAAGATACTTTGCGATTCTCTTCGCTTTTGTTCTGGTGTTTCGCAATTCACCATGTGCATTTGGAGCTTTCTTTATTCAGACTCCTTGTGTTGTAGATCTTTGACTGGCGTTGTGTTAAAGTGCAGTATCATCTCAACAACAGGAGAAAACAGGAAAACAGGAGACGTATTTGGTACTGTATTGTGGTATTACCAAAACACGTTTATAAAGATCTTTGGTATTACCAAATACGTCTGCTGCCACCATGCACTGGTTGCCCAAAAAGGTGACGTCATTGCTGCTCGGCACGGTGTCTTCTTCTCTGTTTTGCTGCTGCAGTGCTGCTTTTGTTCAGGTTGTTCTCCATACAGTGGAAAAAATGATGTCTGACATGACGGCAATGGAGGAGTTTGAACATCAATTTGCCAGTCTTTCGGCGGACATAACAAGCAAAATAAATGATATACCGAAAAAACATGGAAGTATGTATTTTTTAGGATATACAATACAGTACGTCATCAAGGTCTAGGCCTAGGCTAGGCCCTAGCTAGATACCTCCATGGATGGGTAGGCCTAGTAGGCCTGGCTAGACTCCTAGAGAGTACTGTAGTAGTTACTAGGCCTAGTAGTAGTAGGCCTAGAAGAACCTAGGCAGGACCTCTCTAGGCCGCTAAACTTGCACAGCAGGCTAGACTGACAGTGACTGTAGACAAGAGGCAATGCACTCGGCTTGAGTAAACAACTGCCTGTACCATGATTTGGATTTTCAGGGCCCTCTTTATTTGCACTTTTCTAGCACTTTTTCGTTTTTCTTCACCAAATAAAGTCCACTTTTTATGATGTCCGTTTGTCGTTTGGTGATCTGCACACACCCTCTTTATATAAGACCTGCGGAAAATCCAAACCTTTGGATTATGCAGAGTATTGTAGAAGAAGAAGCAGTGTAGACAAACTAGGCTAGGACTAGTCACTAGAGTCATTTTGGTTTTGGAGCTGTTATTAGGTGTGTATTGAAACCCCCAACATCACCACCTATTTCTAGAGCCCACAGATTGTGTACTCCTTATAAACTTCAAACAGAGCTTAGTAACATCAGGAAGTTTATGTCTTGGAATGGGTACCCTTTAAAAGTTGTTAATAATGTACTTAAGAAATTAAATGAACCTAAATGTATACATAGGCCTACTGATGATAGCTTGATTAAGATTTGGGTTAGATTGCCTTATCTAGTAAAACCAGGTGAGTTCATTTTACGTAGATGTTTAAATAAGGTAAAGAAACACTTACTGAAGGAGGTAAAATTCATAACTTTATGGTAGTATAAAAATGTTTCTCATTTTAAATCTACTAAGGATCAAACCCCTAAGGAGTACAGAAGTTCTGTTGTCTATCATTTTAAATGTCCAGGCTGCAATAGTGATTATATTGGTAAGACAGATAGGTGCTTAATAACTAGACTTAAAGAACATTCTTCACGATCTGATAGTGTTATATTTGATCATGTTAAAAACTGTGAGGCATTCCAATATGTTTTAGGATTGCAGGGTATACTTGAAAATGATAATGTCGTCTGTAATGTAAGTAATAAATTAGGTTTAATATTTTCTAGCACTAACATTATTGACAGCTCCCGAAACTGGTCTATCCTATTGTTTAAAGAAGCGTTCGCTATACGTACACTACACCCTTTGCTTAACAATGGGCTCAGAGCTTCAAAAGAGCTTTCTTTGTTTTTGTAGGTATCTTTGATCATTAGAGTAAGAATGTTTAAATCACAGCTATGTCACCTACTAGAGGTAATGTTTTGATTGGTTAAACACTTTTGGTACTAGTGCATATAAGCTTGCTAATATGGATAATTTTTTCATTCCTGATGATGACATAATTAATGTCGAAATATTGAATCCCAACACGATGGCATGTATTTCAATACTTGGAGTATGTATTATACTTTCCTATTTCTGGCTTCTGCCGTGAAAAGATTAAAGATTTCAGAATAACAAAATATAGAAAAGTTTTACCTAAGTGATTAAATATTGAATCTTATTGTTTGATTTGATTAGCTCTTGAATACGAATAATTACCATTTAATTGAATGTATGATGCTTCAGTTTGAATTGGATACATTAAAATAAATAAATAAATAAATAAATACAGTAATATGCTTGTTTTTAAAGATGAAAAGAAGATTCTGGTAAATACAGCTGAAAAACAGATGGATGAGGCACAAGAATTAGTAAGTAAATAAATAAATTGTCTACAAAATGAAACATTATTTATATACTATTTCCCAAAACAGAACACCACTCCTTCAAATAAAATAGAATAGTCTGACCCAGGGTGCCACATAGAAACCCTCTCCCTGACCATATCAATATGGTGGACCATGGAGGAAATATATTAAGGTGGACTTACAGCTTTAAGGTACATTACAGTTAGTATACCATGGAGGAAATATATTAGGAGTATATTTGTATTTGTATTACTGATTTTTTCTGACATTTAAATATAAAATTTATATCAAATTTGTCAGCCAATTTGTGTGTATATGTAAAGAATATAGGACAACATTATTAATTTGTTAATTTGCGATAAAAATATTTTATAGTTCTAATTTTTAGTTGAAAGCTAATGAATTTTAAGAAAATTTTACAGGCTAGAATTACAACATCCAAAATGCACAGCACCTTTGACTTTTACATCAGTTGAGTGATGTTATTTGCATTTTATATATTTGTTTTATTAATATATAATAAATTACATAACTAAGTGTTCAATTTCTTTTGATTAGCTTGAGCAAATGGACCTTGAAGTACGGGGTATTCCTGCCAAGGATCGCCAGAAGTACAGTACACGTGTCAAAAGCTACCAGACTGAACTAACACGCCTTGAAAAGGATCTGGTAGGTGTCTATCTACCCGATCCATAACCCTAACTCCACCAGACTGAACTAATGCCTTGCAAGGGATCTGGTAGATGTCTATGAGCTCACTATACAGATGTTTAAATATAAAGTGTTTTTATATTCTTGTTTGTTCAGTAATCAAATCTATGCAGACTGAACTATGGACTACATGTGTTTTGGTTATCCAGATGTTTTCAAGTATTTTGCTGGACCCTACACATTCTGAGGAAAATCATATTAGGACACAGATATTTACAATTATCTTAGTCTATGTACTGTTTTGTGTTTTTAATTGTTACTATTACAAACATTATCTAGACAATATGCCACTTGTCCTAACAGTATATACACATATCTGGAAAAGCAGTAAATTGATACTCTGCAAACACTATTGGTCATTAAATTGTATAGCAGAATACAATCAACTTTGTGTGTACATAGCAGAAGCAGTCTTTACTGTTATTGTTGATGGTAACTTAGATTAGGAAGCATTTCATTATAGTATTTAATAATGTTGATTAATATATTATAAAATATGATTATTTTGAAATCTGTGTTAAATATTTTATTCATTGTTATATTTTTTTTAATTGTTTTTAATCAGAGGAGGTCCAAGATAGCATTTACTGATTTAGAAACTGGAAGGGATGAATTATTTGGCTTGGAAGATGTACAAAGTTCAGAAGATCAAGTGAGTGCTTGATTACATTGCTAGATATGGGCATAATGGAAAGCTTTAACAAGTTAACTACAGTCATTATTATCATCTTTCTATCAACATTTACAACAGTATTGCTATCATCAATACCACCATCATCTTTGTCATCATCACCATTATTGTCATCATTATCATCATCATCATCTTCATCATCATATTCATCATCACAATTGTCAATGGTATCGCCATCATCCTAATCTTCTTCATGATTTTTAATATTTTATGTAAACTGTAGACTACATGATCATGATCTAAAGGATATAATTATAAATAATCATCTATATAAGTTACATAAGTTGACGTCAGTGCATCTCATCCACAGAGAACAAGATTACTAGACAATACAGAGAGGTTAGAAAGGTCGGGTCGAAAATTAGAAGCAGGGTATAGAATGACTGTAGAAACGGGTAAGATCATTAATTAGTTTGCTTACATACCAACCTGTCACATGTCATATTTCAAAATCGGGGGTGTGCACCTTCCTCCTCCACTTCGGATTTGCGCCTGATCATCAATTAAATTTTAGTTTCTTAGTGGTTAAAAAGCGCCTCAAGACAGTTTGTATTGTTGTGCTATAAAAATGCATGATCACTGACCAGCAGTTAAGATATGTGGAAGGCACTATGTGTACAGTGGACCATGGAGATCTTATGCCCCTCAGGTTTACTGCCCAATTCACTACTAGCAGCAATGGTACAGCCCAGCCGCTATTCCCTAATTACTCAACAAACACCAATAGAATTTAATAAAAGAAATATTTATCAGTATGAGGTTGCTGTGTATATTCATCCACTTATCTTGATTAAAATGACTATACGGCAACGCATAATATCATTAGGTTTTTCTATTTGTTTCTCCTACTTATAATTCTCCTTGGCTAAATTACTCAAACTGCAGGATATGTTTGATATCTAAATATAGCTCAAATGCTATGTGTAATCCACCAATTCTGCCATATTTAGGTTGTCAGTGAAAACAACATACAGTATAGTATTATTTCTCTGTTTACTCTCATAACATTGCTTATATTCTAACACCTGTTTCTCAAATAGATATTAATATTCCACTATTAGTTTTATTTGTTTAATTTTATAATATGTAAAGGTATTAGATATGGCCATTAGTCCTTTATCATCATATTGAATCATCTTAACCAGAAATAATGCTTTTATTTTATATTTTTGTTTTGCAGAACAAATTGGTCAAGATATTTTAGACAATTTACACAGAGATAGGGAAAAAATTAACAACTCTCGACAAAGGGTTAGCAAATTGTATTATTGTTATAAAGCCAATATTAGTCAATTTAAAAACTCAAGTATTTCTTAGGCTTGTAGAAGGTATAGTAAAATACAGGATAATACCATTGTGTACATTAGTAGTCGTCATGATTGGCTGGAGGATATAGGACCAGGTTATTCAGTATACTGACAATATTGTGATCTACTACAATATATTTTTTCTTTTGTGGACTATTTGATGTTTTAATATTGATGTTTGTGTTCTTATATACATGGCATCAGAACCAGTTTACAAGCTATCTACAGTAGGTGTGCCTCTGGCCTAATCCAGCAAAATAATATGTTAAATAATTAAGGCTGTGTTTGTTAATGATGATCATCTTTGTATGTGACTATGTCAAATCTCATAGAGTTATTAATTGTTTTACGTTGTTCATCTTGTAAAGGGCTCGCAAATCTTTATCATCACAACATTACTGTTCTTCATTACATTTACTAGCTATGTTGTATTATGCGTATATTGATTTAAAATGTAGCCTTTTCTAGTTGATTATCAGTAATTGAAAATATAATTATAAAAAAATTGATGAAATGTAAACATTTCTTATACAATGTTTCAACCATTTTCTTTTTTATTTAATTACAGTTAAGAGATATGGATTCTACTATCGGTCAAAGTTCAAGGGTACTTAATACTATGTTACGACGGTAAGACCTTAATTGTATGTAAAGATGGCAAGACCTAAGTGCTATGTTAAGAGAACACCTCAATTCTATACAGTAATATGTTAATGCTATGCTAAGAAGGCAAGACCTCATTGTTAGGCAAAAATGACAAGACCGTAATTATATGCTAAGGCGGCAAATACAGTATAATTCTGTAATGAAAATATCAGACCTCAGTGGCATGCTATTAAATTTCAACCTTAGTTGACCCTGATTATGTTAATGAAGAACTTTGGATTTTGATAAAAATATATAAATAAAGACGTTACATTTAATCTTCGCTCCTAGTTATTTCAATATTTATATTTTCACACAAACATTGAGTGATTAATTTTTTTAACAAAATATTATTTTCTTTTCAGAATTATTCAAAATCGTTTTCTGATGATTTTTCTTGGACTTGTCGTGGTGGCTGTGATTATATTAGCAATATTTTTCTCTGTCAAGAAACATAAATAGATACTGTAGTATATATAGATATCCAAATGCAGAAAGTATTGTATTTAATTAAATCATTTTTTTTCTTCCTAATGATATGAATAGCTGGGGGGAAACCCCATTGTCTACCAGCTTGACCTTGTAGCATCGATGGAAAAGACAGCAAGTGTTGGGGTCCACGTTTAAAATCCCAAACATTTATTATTATGATAATTTTTATATATCTGATGGAGATGTGTCTCCATACCAAAGTTAATATCATGTGGTCATTAAATTTTTTTTAGGTAATAGCAGTATAGTAAATATAATTCTGTACTTATATTTTAAATTACACATTTAAAATACAACTTGTTATTTTTCTGCTATTATGGTTGATATTATAATGGTGTGTAACAATGAATATTTTATTTGTGTATATTTTTCCAGGTGCATGTTGCATTATATATACATATATACTGTACTAGACCTATAAAGTATATACTTTGAAGTGCACAATCTTATTGTATTTAAAATCCTGAGCCTAATCCCTTCCAAGTGTTTTTGTCTCTTAAAATGTGCAATAGATTCATGTTTTATGTTTCAATATTATAACTTATCTGTGTATTGAATCTCTCTGTAAAAATTAGTTTTTATTAGTTTTGTTTTTTTGGAGAATATGGTATACAGTACTGCTATATGGCACAAATTGTGCTACGCAGACTGTAGTTCAAAATCAAGCTATAAAACCTGAGCAAGTACATATCATTACATAATATGTGGGATTTCAGGATTTTTATTGGGACTGATGGAAATATAACCTGAAATTTGTATACTTGAAATTAAAATTTGAGATATTTTACCTTTTGGGTTGGTATTCAATGATTGTTGTTAATGTTGCTATTTTTTTAAATGAACCTGTTTCTCAAATTTTCTTCCTAATGTACTTTTATTTACTATTATATTCATTGCGTGGTGTATATACATAAATGCATTCCCACCTACTATTCTTATCTTTGCTATAATTTTATATTATTTAATTACTGTACCTTTGAAAGGTTAGCGAATTAAATATAATACATCAACATGTTGAAGAAAGTGCTTTATAAAATGTACGTGTGTAGTTTTATTTTAGCAATTTCATGATTATTGAAAATATCTTGGTAGAATTTCTGAATATGCATTAGTAAATTATCTCCATATGCATGAAGACCAACATTCTCATAATCAATGGGATCTAAAAACCCTTTTGATTGTTGCATAAAGAAATTTGTCAGTGTCGGCTATTATAAGGGGAGATTTAACTGGAATATTATGATGGAAGTTATGAAATATTATGTTTGTGTATTTATGTTTCGTTTATTATGTTTCGTTTATTATGTAGGTCAAAGGTCATGCTCAGATTTGAGGCGTGCTGCTACACCGGAGCAATAGTTAATTAGCAATCTAAATGCTGATTGAAATTGATTTTTAATTAACAATCTATTCGAGCCATGCGATGTTAGAATAGATGGCTTGAATAGTTCGGTTACATTGTATTATTCATCATAAAGGCAAACGGTATCAGTTGTTATATCTGAATTAAATAAATACACAGAGACCTATATATATGGGAATATGTATTATATAAACATGTTTGTGTAAAATATGTTAAACATATGTTTATAATATGATTATGTATAATGCATATGTATTGTACAATATGCAGTACATTTACATACATGTATGTAATGTACAATATCTATACATATAATTATATACTATATTACTTTGTGATACGGTGTACAATATAATATATTGTATATACAGTTCTATAGAATGTGTGTAATGACATACAGTACTTACACATGGGAATTTTCATTGTAGAGACATGTAAAAATGTGTGTGTAGAATAATAAATATCTCATTTTATACTATAAGAATATCAAAACTGTATTTGTTTTGTTGAAAGACGATGTGTGGTAAAATCTAAAAAAATACAGTACATACAGTAGCTCTGAGCTGTAGCCAGAATTGGTATTAAGTGTATTGGGGGGTGGGGGGGAGTTTTTAGGTGTGCAAAAAAAGATGAAGACCCAGCTGTATTGGTACTATAGGTCATTCAGTGTCTAAGGGGTTCTGACAGAAAATACATTTTTTGACTCTTAAAAATATGGACTCCTTTTCTATTTGGGATTGCATATACACCAACCTTACCCATTAGTGGGTCTCAAGAAATTTGCTGAAGATACCAGCAGCGGGATCCAAACCAGAGGGCCGACCAGCGGTGGATCCAGAGATGTCCGAAAGTGGGGCTGATCAAGACAACACTTTTTTTACACTTATCAAAAGGTGTTCATGGGCAGAATTGTCTTCATGGCTTATTAGAAAATGGCCATAACAATAACGTTTTAGATAGGCAAATTATATTTTTAGTCCAACGTATTTGTGCCGTTTGACGATGGGGATCCAGGGTCCACTGATCGTACCATCCTGGATACATGTTTGCAAGCCGTCACCACTTCACATACTCTCTGCTTTTACAATACTCAAAAATTGTATACGCATCCTTACAAAATTCGGAACAACAAAATCGTGTGTCTCATATCAAGGTATACGTGCTGGTGGCCGCACATACGAATAAATCCAACAATACTGTAGATCAACGTCAGGAGATTTGAAAAAAGATCAGTGTGAAAATGTGCTAATTTCTCCCAAAAACCACTTAATGAACCAATAACCGTTTTCAGCTAGCAGAATATTTAAGGTAGCATAACGTAAGGGGCATTTATATTGTATAGGTCACCTTGGTTGATTGGCAAGATTGTATGTAGCACAGCTTCAGAAGAGATACGAAATATACCTTTAATATAGTGCTATTATAGATTTTACCATTAAAATCCATAAACTGACTACTACAGTACTAGTCAATTTCAGGATCTATATGAAGAATACAAGTAGAGCTTCACTATACATCTGCCAAAACAAAAAATTCTTTTAATTTTCAATTGAAATCTATGAAAGAAATCAATTTAAATATTGATTTTTGTTAACTTTTTTAACAGTATATTTAAAAATGCTAATAATTTTTTTAGAAAAACATTTTCCCCATTGGAATTCGAACCCAAGACCTTCCCGATTATTGTTTGGATAGCCTACCAATTGAGCTTTGAGCCCAAATGGTGTGTACACCCCTGGATTTTTCATTAGGACACGTTTTTGCTAAGGTACTGCGTAATCTTTATCACCAGTTGGGGGTTAATTTCATGTGAGTAGGGGTGGCTTTTTGAAATGCTGGAAAAACGGGAAAATTCATATATTCAATCACATTTATCAGACTGCACCTGTTTTATTCAAAGAAAAAAACAAAACTGTAAAATACCCTAATGTACATGTTTTCTATTGTTGTTTTAATCAATCTTCAATTGTTTTCTTTCTTTTTAGATGCAATACAGTAACATTATTAAGGGTACATTAACCACAACATACTAAGCTTACAGCATAGAACAAAAACATGAATATATTAAAATGCACTATGCTTAAAAAGGCATCTTAAATGTGGTAAAAAAAAAAAAGAAACATCTATAAAATAATTGATCTATTGGTGGAAAATTTGTCAGTGGTAACCAATAGATCAACTATTTATTATTTCATACAATTCGTTCACACATTTTAATTGGTTATGTAACCAATTAATAAAATTCAAAATAACGAATCCATGCTGTTTACAATCATTGGCTTTGTGTTCTCAATAAACAATTAAAGTGGATAAACATTAAAAGTTTACCAATGTAAATTAATTCACCAATCGCATACATTATTGAAAGTTATGTATTTATGTAGATATACAGGATTACATTTCTTAAGAAAGTTTCAATAACATCACTGGAGAAACAGAGGAAACATGCATAATCAATCACATGACAGCTTTTAGCCAATAGCACACCTTGAAGATCATTATCACATTCGGTGATCACATACAAGTTTCATGCAATTTAAATCACATCCTGTGATTGCATACTCACAATTATCTGTTCTGACAAAGTTTTGTGATCGCCTACTCATAATCGTTGTCATTTATTTCCTAATTAGCCATTCAGACAATACTCTCGCATCACCAATAACAGGATATATTAGTTGATGAAGTGCCATAATGGCTTTAACAAGGATGCTTATTGGTTGATGCAAATCAAGTTCAGAAATTACAAAATTGCATGAAAATGTTCCTATTATCCCTGACCTCAAGATATTTATGAGTAATTCTCTTCCTTTGCAATTATTACAGCAACATTTAGGAATGACTACAATCTTTTTTATCTTGTTATACTATTAATATTACTTGCTTTCTTTGGTGCAAATAATTGATTTCTGTTACGAAAGCCTAATGACCCAATAACTAATTTGAGACTAATTTTACTTTCCATACTGTTAACTGATTAAATTACTGAGCATTGGATCACCCGACCCTACAAAAAAAATCTCAATCTAAATGTTTATACTGTAGCAACATATTTTAATAAAGACCCGACCTAGAAAAAATTAGCTATGTGAAAAAAAAAACCACCGATATTGAATCTCCACCGTAAGTCACTGATAGATATATATATATATATATTAACCATTCACATGGGTGGTCCATGAGTCACATGTGTGGTCCATGGGTCACATGTGTGTTTGCTCAAAATACTTTATAATGTCCATGAAACATTCTTGTATTTAAAAAAGGGAAGAAAAAGTTCTTGCTGGTTATCCACCAAAAACTAGTTAAATTTGTTATTAAATCATCCAATACAGTACTAATGTAACATGGAGAGAAAATATTATTTTGATGGTACTGCATTGCTTGCTTGTTTTATTGAACACTGCCCTCTACTGTTTGCTTTAGAAAGCATCCTTAGCTGAATTTTGTGGTACATATAAAAAACATATTGGCCAATAATAAAATCTGATGACAATTGTGTAATTGCGCAACAATTGAAAGGCAATCATTAAAAATTGTACTCAAATTATTAATATATTATTCACATTGTGTCTTTTTTTATCAATAATAACTGGTGTGGGAAATGGAAGGTGGAATAAGAGTACAATGAACTTGTACAGTGATGAAGATGATGGGTTCTGGGGTATTAATGGTGATTCGCAAATACAGTAATGACAATGACACAGATGCCAACTAATGCATGCCTTTAATGGATGGACAACCATGCACATCGCCAGTGCACCCTACAAACCAATGTGCTTATGCCCATGCACACCCATACACTAATGCTTGCAGTAGCGTACTTATGAGTGTTTATATGGGGGGGGGGGGCTGATGGAGGTGCGAAGCGGAAAAGGGCTTGATGATTAACAGGGGAATTACCCAGCAAAATGTGGTGATTTCTAACCACTGGAGCGTAACATTTTTTGATCAGCTAATATCCAAACAGAAGTGCATGTCAGTAATGCACTATGTTAGTGCAGGCCAATGCTCAATGTCCACATTCACTGCCTGAAGTTCAGACTTCAGTATCTTAAATGTAGGCTCACTGTGGCAATTACTGTGTGGCTATATTGCTCTCACAAGCTTATAGATTAGTAAATTCTTTTTTTTTTTTTTCGAAGCTCATTATAATTATGAATAAAAATAAGCAACTACACATAACCTGAGCACAACCTAACACCTGAGCCTCATCCAAAGCAATTTGTACAATCAAACTACGATTGTCACTTAACAAGATTTTTAAAAATGTTGCAATTTTTGCTTTGTGTAACTGAACAAGAACACTCCCCGTCTAACATTGCGATTTCAACAGGGAGACCCATCGAGCAATGCTTATCATTAGGCACCCAAAAAAAACTATTCTTAAACGTTCAGCCCTACTCTGAAAATGTTCATAAGGGTGGTACCAATATGTACAATGTCCAGAAAAAAACAAAACATCAAAGCATCACGCCAAATGTTTTTAGTTAATATGATAATATTTGGCAATCATTCAAGTAAGTACCTCAATGAAGCCGTTTTCGAACGTGTATTTATGAACTATATTTCAAACTATGTTTTACACGGAACAGTTCACAATATTTACAGTGATTCATATTGATAGCTATGAGGGGCAAAAGCAGTCAAACTGACAATGGTTCAAACTACACTACAAAAATATGATCTGACAAGGGCTCTGAACAAACCTACAAAATAAAAACTTCCTTCACAAGTGACACACGAATGGCAAATTGAAAGGGGTCAAACATTTACGTTCATATACAAAACTTTTGGGGTAGTATTTTCCTCCAACAATAGCAAACCAGATACAATGTCTAGTAAATACATTAATGGGGATTTGACTAAAATGCATGAACCATCACTTTATTTCATTCTCACAAAATTCCGGTCCCGATAACCTATGTGCACAATTTCTACATTACTGACAAATCTGTACACACCACACCTTTTTTATTAATGTATAGATTTTAGTCTTTGTGAACTCCTAACAGATAACCACAAACCATAACTAAATGGTTATAAAAATCTGTAATTTCAATAACAAGAATTTAATAATGGTATGAAATTATATTTTTACACAATCTGGTTTGGCAGTCTCTTTATCTTTACCTCCAGATTGTGGCAAATGATGCTTTGAAATATATTGTAGATATATTATATATATCCTAATTTGATTATTAAATTGTGATATGTTAATAAATTTGAGATCTGTTAAGCATTCATTAAAATATTCTGATTTGAAGGATTGTGACTGACAGAAGTGATATGCCATTAAATTGCCATTTACCGACAGGGTTAACACATTGTACAATGGTATCTCTTACGGACAGAGAAAAGCGTCACCACCACTAAACCTATATTCAATGTACCCGTCCAGTCGGCCGGAAGAAAATTAACTGTCGGCAAAGTAAACGTCTGTCGCCAGAGACCCCCGGAGGTCTATGATGCGACCGGAACGGGGAGTCTGTCCCCATGGATTACTTCCACTTTGGATACAAGGCCAAACACCTTGCAAGTTGTGAGCATGCCCACTGGTTTCCATGGCTACAGGGTCGTTGCCACGGCGTATTACAATACTATCTTCCGGAAGATGCTCCTGATGATGATCCGTGAGATATCCCAGAAGCCCCACCACTGTTACCGACAGCACCACTATGATCCATTGCTGAAAAAAAAAAGGAACACGAAATCTTTAATAAATTTATTAAAATGTCTAAAATGATTTATATTGTTTATCTATTATACATAAGATAAAAATGGATTTTATTATTGTTGTCACAACATAAGTTAGGGTGCTACATTTTTCATCCTATGTCTTCCAAAATAATAAATAATAATAATAATAATAATAATAATAATAATAATAATAATAATAATAATAATAATAATAATAATAATAAGTGTTTATCCCTAAGATTGGTTGGCATCTCCCCTTAGTCACAAAATACAAATATCACTATATAAATAATTAATATATTTATAATCACATCTCACAAACCATCATCAATTTTAATGCCAGTCTAAAATATCTAACACTTCCAAAATCAGTCATGCATGTAATTAGTTTGAAGCAAACAACCCAATAATAAATAGACAAAAAAAATACCCCTCAAATATAAATTGAAAATAATAATAAATCATAAATTAAGTTCTTTACCATGGGGAACAGTAGGTCATCCACTGACATGAATATGAACAAGAAAAGCATACTGGAATGTGTTGGCATGGATTTAGAATGACCCAGACCTAGTTATCAAGGTCAGTGCACTCCATGGTACAAGCACTCAAGTCAGGAAGCAGCCACTAAGGACACATAAATATCATTATGAGGTGTTCTAAAATTGGCTATGCTTCAATTGAAATGCAATGAAGGAGAAGAGGAATAAAAGAGGATGGAAATGGGGACCCAGTAAAGAATAAGGCAATAAAGGGAGGCCTCTAGGGAATAGAAGGATGTGGTGAGATGAGGCACCACCCAAGAAAAGGTTGAGGTGTCATTACACAGAAGGTAGTGTTGATACCCTTAGGATTGAGCTTGTACCCTGGAAAGGGTTGCAGTGAAACCTGGGGAAGGTTGATGTGGCTCCTTTGGGAGGGTTGAAATGGCTCTTCAAACTAAAAATGCAATTTTTTTTATTACCTTGAACACCTTCTGGTGTTCCATTTTGAACCTTATTGAAATTCATCACTTCATTGAAAATGTAATCTGAAAAATAAAATATGTGAAAAGAAAACATAAAATATCAGGGCCAAGTAGAAAGTTACATTGCAAAATAGAGATTGTAGACTTGCACTAAAGTACAATATTAATTAAAGACAAAATATCTACCATAACGGAGGCAATACTTTGATAATTTTGGCAAATACTAAATTGAATGTATTTGTTAATACTAAATAAGTACATATACTAAATAAATTCTAGTATTTGCATTTTTTGGTCATGGCATATCCTCACAGTAAACATGCAAGCAACAGCTTTGGAACAATTGGTCTTTTAAGAATCAACAGAGATATTCCCCCTCCCAATGTATGTACCACATCTCAAAATTACCTTTCCATTGTTCTACTGTTAGTTCCTTCTCATCTATTGAATGATCATATGGAATCGGTGCAGGCTGAAAAAACAAACACGAAATTCCCAATAAATCCAAATGATTCCTATGGGAATTGAGGTTTAATGACATCTTCATAGATGTACTGTTGTACACCTGAACAAGTTTACAATCACCTTGAGGTACAACCTCAGGTCTTCATGTCTCTGAATCTTATACCTTAACCATAGTTATTCTTTTAGGCCCAGTGGCATAATGACAAGTCACAGATCCCAGGGGTGAAAGTGTTGGGGGCCCAATGCATTTTAGTAGTCGATTACGAGGGGACCCTTTCATTGTGTAATATCAAACAGTACCGTAGAGTGTTATATTACTATAATGTAATTCAAATACTCTGTGAATTCTTTTACTTCATTATTCCTTCGGGAGAATTTAAATGTTTGTAGTGGAGCCCGGCTTTGGAGCATTTTGGGTAGGAGTTGATACTGTATAAAAGAAGTGTTGTCATGAGTCTACTTAGAATATTTGTGAGTTATGAATGTGGTATTAATGCATTTTAATTTGATAGTTTTGTGTGTTACGCCACTGTTTAGACCTGGGTACCATTTTATGAACCAAAATAATAGTAGCATAAATATTATCCTTACTCTACTTTGTTTTATTCATTTATTTTTAGCAGTGTATATTTATGACAAAAGAAACAACAATTCTGGCCACAAATCGTCTTTACTCTCTCAAACACTTGTTGGTAAGAAACCTTTCTGCATCTTGTGTCGTAAACTCAATTCTTACCCCTTCGACTTCAGCCTTATCATACCAAATATTGATATATGGATGTTGTAACGCCTCGTCTACTGATATACGCTGATCCGGATCAATCACAAGCATCTTACTCAGGAGATCACGTACATGACTGGCTGCAAAATAAGAAAACCTAAAGCTATTGCATGCATTGACCTTACCCCTTCCACTTCACTTGGATCGTACCATACATTGATATAGGGGTGTTTAAGTGCCTCATCGACAGATATTCTTTGATTAGGATCCACAACCAGCATTTTACATAGAAGATCCCTTGCTTGCTTTGCTGCAAAATAAAAGTGCAGAGGAATACTATATAAGCCACCATGCAAAAGCAAAGATAAGAAAACCCAAAGCAGAAAATTTAAGCTAAACATAAAGAAACTTGGTGACAACTATCACCTTAACAGTGATCTTTTTAAAGAAAAAAATTAAAAGGTGATTTCATTAAGAAAATTAATAAATGATATAACAAATATAAGTGCATGTGTTTCAGAATGATAGAATCTGAAAAGCAAAATATTTGCATAATAAATGAAACTGTTATTTCACCTGGCTGCAGCATTAGATAAGCAAGGAGGTGGCACTGTGACAAGCTATGTTATTTTGCAAGTTTAATAGTTTGTTTATTTTGATTGTCCACACCATAAGGATGACAAGATAAAGATCCACCAGTGAACCCAACACCTCACATAATGATGGGTGAAAGTTAGTAAGTGTTATTTGCTGCAATTTCCATAACTACCACAAACCACTCAAGTTAAAAAAGCAATCACCACAGAGGGTGTATTATAAGTTATATGTTAAGTAGAAGTGGATTTTGAAAAAGTTTAAATCTGAATGAAAGTAGACTAATACAAAAATAATTCAAAAATTGTGAAACCAATTAAAACATTTGACCAATTATAAACAAACATGGAAAATACAAATTCAATAGAGCTAATAAAACAGTGGAAATATGAAAGTGGAAAGGGTTTATGGACAACATAGGAACTTCTGTGAACCCATCCCTATTGCCCATATTCATGAAGGCAGTTTAAATATTAAAACATTCCAGATGAAACAACATAAAAATAAAGCTATTTTGTATGTATAACAATAATAAACCTTTAAATTTAACTTAAATTATACAATTGAAGAATAAATTTAACACTTTTAAAGTTAAACTTAAGGAGTTTGTTTTAAATACTGAAACAACAAATTGCCCAACATGATGCAAGAACCTGTTTTGTTGGAGTAAATTTACTTTATATCCAGAATGGGTTCACAAGTTAAGAAGGAATCCATACTGAGCTCACTTATCTGCTGCCCTCTATAGCTGATAAATGACTAATAAGGTGTGTTTTCAATCATAACATGCTCCATTGTGATGCAGTTCAATTCACACTCATCCTCCCCAGCTCTTTTAAGATGTGTAAAGGAAGTAAAAATATTAGGGGAGGAATAAATATAAAAAAAAGATTCTCATAGTTCAGCACACACACAGATGAGTCTGCCACCAACAAGCTTAGCTTAGCCAACTGAGCTAAGGCACACTCCACTGCCAGGATGCTCTTCATAAAACAATAAGGATAAAAAAAGATTGGTGATGTGTGCTGGACAGGACTAAAATTAACAATTTGTTATGTACCTATGTCGCAAGCACCTTACCTGTAAGTTTATTGGGTTCTGATGTGCTGTCTTCAGGGAAGAGCTCATCTGGGAAGAGGACGTCAAACATATGGCCTGCATAACGTGGTCGATTCTCCACGTAGTTGCGTACCGTCGGTTGTAACCGCTTCATAAACTGTTGAGATGGTGTACCTAATAATTCTATAATTTTATTCCATTGATCAATATCTTTGAGGATATAGTTAAAGAATTATATTTTGCTTGAATTTTTTTTACTTTACATTTGTTCATTTTTAAATTATCATTTATTTAAAATTGTTCAGCCGTAAACAATGCTGACAATGCATGGACAAATTGTAATCTAATTAATTAATGTTAATTATATCAATAATTATTGCTACTATAACATTGGTTTAACATTGCGATACAGGCACACATTGTTAATCATTCTTTACATCAATTTTTTGTCAATATGAGGTCGAAAAGACTGAATTTGATCAGTCAGTGGCAGAGTTGGTAGATATAATTCCTTTGTTCCATATTCCATTCAGCTTCTAAATGATGCAATACTTTTACTTTTTTTACGATGTGTTAATAAATGATATTTTAAATGAAGTAGGCCTTCAATATTTTTAATATGGTGTTTTTTTACAGTATTTTTTATATTTTTAATATACAGTATTCCCTTTTATTCATATTTTTAAATGTATGCTATGAAATACTTTCCGCAAGGACTTAATAAAGTTGAAATTGAAATTAACTTTTCTTGTACTAATCCTTCCCAAAATGAATATTTAACTAAATATTTAGAAGGATACGATCTGTTCCCGGGAACAACACAGCTCCTCTGATCATCTCGCCAAATATACAACCAACAGACCACAAATCAACTATTAAGGAAAATATTAAAAATAAAAAGACGTCATACACAAGAATCTCAATATATGTTTCTTCAAAACATGACATTGTGTTATTTGCAGCATTAGTTACAACTACAAGCTTTATCACTGTCTAACTGAAATACATTAACGATATAGGAATGGTGAATCATGTGATAATAGTTTGACACTGGTGCCGAGGATAAATAATGTGATTTTATAGATTGAAATTTAATGCCTTTCTGATGCATTATAAAGCCTAGGAGATAAGATAGCATTTATTTGTCAAGTAAAAACAATACATAAATGTGTGCTCTCTCTTGGCAATATAACAAAGTTCAAAATGGTACACTTATCAGAATCATGATATGTATTGCCATTAACTAATCATTTTTTTTTATTTTAAAGTTTTTATAATTCATGTTATGATGATTTCAATATTGTCCTGACCTTTATGTACATCACAAAGTAAAATAAGATTTTTGAAAATAAAGTAAAATGTAAAGTGGTTAAATAATTTCTACTCCTTAATCCAAGACTGTATACACGTCTCATTTAAAAAGAAAGCGATCCCGAAATAGTGCTCAATAAATTGTATTTTGCAGGAAGTTACCTTGTATTGTCTCCTGTATTTCTGTGTTTATTTGTCTGAATTTGAATCAACAGCCTATGTTATGTTATTTATAATGTGATTAGCACTCTGTCTACATATTTAATCTTTAAAATATACTAGAGGCATATGCTGGTCTAATAAAATTTAACATCAAAATTTCAGCTCGCCCCTTATTCCCTTCCCCCTTCAACCCGCTTTTGAGTATGATTCACTGGATAATGACCTTTTGCAGTAATATCTGGTTACGAACCCAACAGTAGAAATATGAAGACGCTCTTATCAAGTTAACTAATCAACTAGTAAGGTTACTGGAGTACATTTAAAGGATCTTAATCGTACATTGGATGAGGCTTGTTAAATAAACTAAAAGCAATCACAAATTATCAAAATCACCCATTACAGTTATATAGCCTAAAGTGAAATGTGGAGAATGCTTGTAACAAAATAGCAAACACTGTCACTGCTCCAAGCTCAAAATGAGGTTGTTCAATAGAACCCAGGAGTTCAATTACTCATTACATAATTAATAACATCATTCTCTATGTGAATTTGAATATTTAATATCATGTGAGTGAAGTGTATTACATGATTAAAAATTCCCATGCTACTAGCATTCGTCGGCAAGATGAATGAGAGGTAATCTCACATTTTCCCATACAAAAGGAAATATACATCTGGAGAAATAATACTTATTACATTATTAATAACATCAATCTATTTGTAAATTTGAATATCTAAAATCATGCAAGTGCAGTGCATTGAAGGTTAATAAACAATTCCCATTATACTACAGGTAGAATTCTTTGGCAACATGAATGATACAATCTCACATTTTCCCACTGAAAAGTAATATACATTTGGAAAAAAAAAAAAACCCTCAGTAATTCCAGAACTAAATACATTATTAATAACATCAATCTATATGTGAATTTGAATATCTGACATCATGTGAGTGCACTCTATTGCAAGGTTAAAAACAATTCCCATTCTACTAACGTTCTTCGGCAACATGAATTATAGGCTTTCTCACGTTTCCCAAAGAAAAGGAAATATATATTTGGCAATATAAACTGCGAAGCTTAATACATCCACTATTGTATCCTACTCACCATTTTCCTTATAGCCCATTCCAAGGATAACTTCTGGTGCCCTATAATACCGTGTCACAACATAGGGGGTCATCATGAAACTAGTGCCTGCAGTTCGTGCAAGACCAAAGTCCAGAATCTTCAACGTACAATCTGATTTTACTACTATATTACTGGGCTTCAGATCCTAAAATTGAAAGAAAATATATAAAAAAGTATTATAATATTAAATCAATCAATTAAAGGCTCTCTACTGCCAAGAATCGAATGAAGTCTGTTATGAGGCGTAAGGATTGGGTTCATTTTTGTCATGAGGAAAAATTTTGGTATTAGAGTGGTTTGGCACAATGGGAACGGTTTGGTTTCCCAACCTCAAGGTCGGGACTTCAATTCTTTGCTGTGCATTACACTTGTGTTGTAGAGCAAGGCACTTTATCTGCATTGCCTCTTCACCCAGGAGTACAAGTGGGTACCTGGTAAGGTTAAATGCCAAAATGCGCTGATGTAACTACTGCAACGTTATAGAATACTCCCCAGGGAGCTGATTTTGTGTTCCATAGGCATTTAATCCAATAACCGGGGTAATGATAATGTGAAGTGCATAGAGGACTTACCATAATGCGCAATATAAGTCTACCACTATTATTATTATTTTTACAGTATTATTATTATTATTATTTGAATACTAGGATACAAAGATAGGCATCTTAACTACTGAGCTACAGTTCAAGTTCAAAGGGGCAGCAACTATAGCAAGTAAGTTAAACCACCTTAAAAAAGCTTTAATTCACCTTACAATGAGAAAGGCTATACATATATGTCGCAACCAAATAATAACAATAATGTAGATGGACTTTTAATAGACTAAATGTTTTCATTGATGCAAACACAATAGTACTACTACATTTAAACATTTGTATGCTATCACACAGTTGGGTTTATTCAGAAAATCATTCTATTACTTTTTGAAACTGGAAGAGCGAAGTAAGAGAATAAAGAGTTTTTAGAATTTAAAAAGAGCCCAAGGGTTTATTTCTCATGGGAATCCTATACTATATTATAGAATTTAAAAGTTTTCTATTACAAGACTGTACCTTGTTTAACTACTATTAAAATAGGCCAAACATTGTCTAAAGCAATAAATGCTTTTCCATGAAAGAGATAATCTCACAATAATGGGAAACTACTATATATAGAAATGCTGTGAATTTTGACGTTGATTAATAAAAGACGCTCTCATCCATGCATACGGTTTTTTATGTACCGTGCACCAATAGCTAAACATCCCTTCCGATGGATGGCGTAAATAGTGCAATACATCAAAGATCTCTGGAGAATGCAGAGATGTAAACTTCTAGTTTTAAGTATAAGGGAATAATGTACACAGACGATATTTTTGTTGCACAGCCTTGTTACCATGATTAACCGATTTAATTTACTATAACTAAGGCCTACTTGCCAGTTTTGCGTGGCATTACTTACTTATGTTTATATATGTAGGGAGAATTTTTCCTTAACAGCAATGAGCAAAAATATATGTTCGATATTTTGACAAAACAGCTGAGCTGAAAACAACTGTTAATTAAAAAATCCAAACTACCAAGGCACTTTCACATGGTATGTAAAACTTAAAGCTGAAATGTCTTAAATTCTTGAGGTAGGTAATGAGAAGTATATGTGCAGCAGGCTTGACTACCTTTTGAGCCAGGTAGATAGGGGTTCGAAGTCTCCTGTAAACAAGGATAAATCTCCCGGAAAATAGCCCACTTCTTGCAAATTTCCTAATATTTGCAATGTTTCACTACTTGATTATCAATTGTCACATAAGAAGTCAGTACCAATAAGCATCACTATGTGTAGTAAAATGAAAATTAGATGATTTACGAAAGCTCATTTAACCTGATCTGCCAGAAGTGACTTCTCCCAACATGGGACCTCTGGGTAGATAAGATGCAAAGTAGGCTTGACTATCTCTAGAGGCAGGTAGCTAAGATGCAAAGTAGGCATATACTACTTCTTAAGGAAAGTAACTGAGATATGCAGTAGGTCCGACTACCTCTTGAAGCAGGTACTGTAGCTCAGAGGCATAGTAGGCTTATTCTACCTCTTGAGAAAAGTAACCCAGATATGCAGTAGGCCTAACTACCTCTTGAGGCAGGTAACTGAGTACACAATAGGCCTGACTATCTCTTGAGGCAGGTAGCTGGGTTGCACAGTAGGCCCAACTACCTCTTGAGGCAAGTAAGTGAGATGCGCAGTAGGCCTTACTACCTCTTGAGGCAAGTAGCTGAGATGCGCAGCAGGAATGACTACCTCTTGAGGCAGGTAGCTGAGATGCCCAGTAGGCTTGACTACCTCTTGAGGGAGGTAGCTTAGCTATGTATGCCTAGTACGATTTGGCTACACTTACCCTGTGAATGATACCTGCAGAGTGTAGATGCTTAATTCCACAGAGGATCTGATATAAGAGGTAAGACATACGCTCATGGTCAAGGTCCATTTGAATGACCATCACTAAGCTAGCGTCCATCAACTCCATCACAAGATAGACGTCGGTGAACTCATCAAACGTCTTCTGAGGACTAAATACATTCAGTAGACCAATGATCTGAGAAGAAAATAAGTAAAAAGATATAATTGGCTATAGAGGAACAAATCGTCGCTCACATCACAAACTAACACAATCAAAGTAGATTGTGTTAGTTCGTGACATCACAGTAGTGCGTCAAAATGAGCGTGTATTGGTTGTCAAGCAATTTTGTATTCTTTACCACACAAAAAGTCCTTAACAACAACAGCGCTTTCTTGATTTCACGAACTAACACAATCTACACTGATTGTGTTAGTTTGTGATGTGAGCGATGAAATAATACACTTACACATAAATAATCCATCTGTAATGTTTTTGTTTGTTTTTCCCATAATGTTTTTGTTTGTCTGCCATTGTTTTTTCTATTTACCAGTGACAGAACCTTTTAATTGCTCAATTCTTCCTTCTCTTAACTCCCAATATCCTTCTCTCAACTCCCACTATCCTTCCCCTCCCTCCCACTATCCTTCCCCTCCCTCCCACTCACTTTCTCTCCCCTCCAAAGACTTACATTCTTGTGATTGCACAGTTTCATAAGTTTGAATTCTCTATAAGCTCTCTTGGCATGCGTCACATTCTGGAATGGACGACTCAATTTCTTGATTGCTACATTTTGATTGGTTATTGTATCATAGGCAGCGCTGAAATGATAATAAAAAACAAGTGATTACTATAATAAATGTATTGGATGCGCCATCCAAGTAAGAAATCTAATGTTAATATGTGATGTCACGATTCTTGCCATTTAATGGTCAGTTTATGTACTGGACACACTGTCCAAGTAGCAATCCCAGTCTAACCATTTAATGGTCAGTGAATCTTATTATAACACGCTACAAGTAAGGTTGGAAAAATCACCATTACCAGTTTATTTACATTTTAATCGAATATAAAATATAAGCAGTTGAAGACTTTCATTTGATTGTGTAACATGTTATCTAAATTAAAAAAACAAACATTAATATTTCAAATGAAGTATTAATTAAATGATTAGGTCAGACACAGAAATGTGTACTATATAATAACAAACAATATTTAACTTTCCTTTCGTTGACCATTGTATCTTAAACTTTAAATTTGCATATTTTCAAAAAATAATGAAGTAAAATTAACATTTTCACTATCAACAAATTATTGTGGTTAACTATATACATCATGAGAATTAAATAGGTTTGGAGTTCAATTTGCGTTAAAGGATAACAGGCAATGGAGCATATCCCATTACAGTACCTGAGCAACTAGCAAATCAATAACAACCCATGACAACACAAGTCAAGATTATACAGATTTTATACTTACAGTAAGTACGGTGAACCATAAAAAATCTAAGTATGGCATGGGGAGGTAGCCTGGTGGACCACTTATGATTAGAGATAGGTTCATGGGGGGGGGGGGCCCGCTCACATACAAGTTTTGATGATTCCTCAGATAATTCGCAGCAATATCAAGAGGACAGAAATCGACAGGGAGCAAGTGGTTAAAATGCCACCAATCTTTATGACACCACAAGAAGATGGATACTGTAAAGGACAGACCTATAGACAGAATGTGAAAAGACAGAAAAGATGTAATGTCTGCCAACGATTGTCAGTCACGCTAAATATAATGCTTACCAGACATGTCCCTGAGCTCCGGATCCGATACTCTTTAGATTCTGGTACCGCTTTAGAACGTGGAAGGTGGTGTCGCCGATCGTGATATGATACATACCATTTACATGGTTCTTCGTGCTGCTGCTACTACCGCTTCCACTCCCACCGCTCATCTTCTTGCGTCCTAGAAAAGACTGCTGCAAGAACAAATAGAACTGAGTGAGATCCTGGTTCACAAAGAATGGTCTTAACAAGTGTTTTTAAAGGCGATAGCTTCAGGATGTCTTCTTGGTGTTAAAAAAAAAAACAATTCTGCAAGTCATTAGAAATGAATATTCTTTCTGATGTACTGACCTCAATAGACTTATTTTCTAGGAAGTATTACATCATAAAGGTGATCTTACTTTAGTATTTATTTGTTTGTCTACAATTAAATTTAGCCAAGATAGTAGCAGTGGCAGCATAACCTTGGGTGCTGCTGGACAAATATGGACCCCAGTTATCCAAACTTCAAACAAAGCTATTGTGATTGCCAGTCCCTAATACTGTACTCTTAAGAGCACTTTGGGTCATCCTTACCCCATAAAATCTATCCGCATGTACTTGACAAGAGATTGATTATATTCCTTTAATTCTGACCCTCTAGGTGGTCCCACACAGCGGACCCTACTGTCGGACTTGTACCTCCAAAATTCACAATAGTCACTTGGAAAGGATTATACTGTACTAATAAATTTGATTAAATCCATTCAGTGGCAATTAGGGATTAGTGCAATAATGAGTTTAATGAAAGGCATGCAAATAAATAAGTTTAAGATTATTGAGTTAAACACAAATCAAGACACTTAAAAACTAAATTATCACAAAAATCTCATTAACTTGGGCCTAGTTTTTAACCAACTAAAACATATATGAAACTTTGTTAATACCTGAATACCTGACTGATTAACTGATTTATTAATTGGTGTCCAAAGCTTATAATTCACAAAACCTGCTTGTGTACAAGCCATATTTACTTAGTTGGAAAGGGAAAGGCATAATAAATGCGAGAACAAAATTATAAATATTAAAATTTGTCAAATCCATCAAGAAATTCATTATACTGTAGATGTTTCTCTTTAGATGAGAATTAATTAAAGGTATTAAAGAAAGAGTAAAAATGTCAAAGTTGATTGCCAAACCAAGGAAACTAGAGGATGTTGTGCTTCTATGTAATACTGGTCTAATACAGACCGTACACTGATGGACGAGCCAAACAGATATAAACAAAAGAACAAAGAGCATTGTTCACAAAGACAAAAACACAAACATCAAATCAGAATTATGAGATTCACAGACACTCTATGCATATACAATAGAAATTATACCAACAAAAGACTTACTACCTACTATAGTTGATCTAAAATAGAAAGAATTAAATCAATATTTAAAAAAATATAAACGCAAAAACAAGAACAAAACCAATAAAAATAGTACTTAAAAATAATAAAAATTATAAAATTATAATAAACGATCAGACATTAAATGCCATGCAAAGCAATCACAAATTATGTACTAAATCAATAAATAAAAATTATTTAATGTCGCACAGGTTTTAAGTAATTAAAAGAACATTATAATAAATTCATATATCTTATCTATGAAATAACAGTCTCGGCATATTAACAATACTTCAAATTTTAGGGAGTGGCAAAGTGGTTTTAACATGGGAAGTTGAGGGGATGGGGAAAGATACTGATAAGGTGGGTGAGAGATTCTGATGGGATTGGACAGGGAAGCTGATGGGATGGGAGAAGAGAGCTAATATGATGGGGAAGGGGAGCTGATGGGATGGGATAGCTAATAATTATCACTACTCATAATATTATCTGATAAGCTAAAAACATTCTACAAATAATAATAATAATAATAGTTTTATTATTTATGGTTAAGCACATTCAATCATAAAGTTGTTTTTTTTTCAATTCTGGCCTGTAAAAACTCACTACCTTATCTAACGTATGTTGACTATATAGATTAACATGGTTATTAATTATCGTAATTCATATTAGGATGTAATTCTACGTGACTTGAGACCATCCCCTGATTGTGTTGGAATTATAGAATTTTACAGAAGTCCAGTAACTTAGAAATAAGCACCAAGATTCCATATTAAAATTAATTAATTGAGTTGACCTGAGTAGTATACAATGCAATACATACAAAATTAAAATTCATTTATGTATAAACAGAAACAATATAGTACAAGGTCAGCTTAGCTGGTGAAGTGATATCGGGGAACAAACTTCTAAATCCGAACAATAAAATGATTTCTGGATGGGTACAGTAGCAACTTTGCAGGCAAGGTACAGTACAATATTTACTATTTGCTGTCACCTGTTGGCTCACTCATTCAAATGATTCTCTAAATCTATAATTTCCAATGCGTATCCAATTTCATATTTGGATTAGAATTCTAAAAAACCATATTCTTTATTCATATAGGAACCTCAGTTAGTAAGGCAAATTATTGGATCTACAGTACTTTTATCATTACAATTCATAATTGATGAGATATAAAATAAAGAGCAGTTTCCAAATCATTTTGTAACTGAGTCCAAATTTATTCTTAATCTCATAATTTCAAACTAAATATTCTCATTTATTATGAAGATGTTACTGCATCAAGGAATTAACTATTTTAAAATAATTTTCAATAATAAATCATCATAATCAATGATGTAGTAATACAGACCAAACACTATTTACTTAGCTTTCATCCTTATATAATAGAATATTGCATATTTCTATGTTATATCTTGTTCAATTGAAGCCAGACAAGGAACTATACTGTATACACTACTGTAGGTGGCATAGCTATTCAATACAGAACAAAAGAGGCTTTATATTCCTCAAATTTCACCCGGATTTAACCTGCGCCAAGCAAGTTCCTGCTGTTGTTAGCAATTGCTGACAATAATATTTAAAGTCACAAATAATCTCTACCATTTTCTATCAGAAAACTCATTTAACAATGCAGAATGGGTGCAGTGGAATATAAGTATGATGC